>NW_017732412.1:122559-149461 GCF_001890085.2 Hipposideros armiger | reverse complement strand
GTTTTGTAAAAAAAAAAAAAAAAAAAAGCCATGATACAGACATATGGACTGCTGTATAATCAATGAAAACTATGATTATAAAGAGAATTTATAATATAGTGAAGCACAAGTATAGGGTACTATCACAGCAATGTTATATGGAAAAACTGGGTAAAAATGCTTCAAATATTAATAGCGGTTGTCTGAGTTTTAGAATTATGGATGTCTTTTTTTCCTCTTCTACTTTCCTCTTATTAAAAAACAAAATCCAGCTGAATAAGTTTGAAGATCTAATTGGCTTTATTAAGCAATTCATGAATCAGGCAGCGTCCCATCTAGCGACAAGAAGGGGGCTCAGACACTGTACAAAATGGAAAATCTGTCTAAGAAGAAGAATGGGGCAGGGAGCTATTAACAAAAGAAAGAAAGGCTTATTTTTGAGACCAGGACATCTTCTTTTGGGGGTAAGTGTGAATGAAAACAACGCCATATAGTAGGCCTGACAAGCTCAGTAACTAAAAATAACCACACAGGGTTTGGTTCTAAATTTCTAACTGGGCAGGTTATGGTGGGTAGTCCTGCCCAAGGTCTGTAGCTTTCTTAGTAGAAGGTTAATCTTTGCCTTAAGTGAGGCCTGTCCACTGTTCTTGTGCATCTAGGATAACATACCTGTGAAATGCCAGAGTAACCTTCTTTTCCAGACCCCTGAGAGGTGGAGGCATTGACTACCCTCATGGGAGCACATGCATCAAAACTCCTCATTGTTATCTTGTTGCCCTCATACCACCTCTACTTACTGTAAATATCAAAGGTTAACTATCCTGTAACTACCAATGCAAAAGAACTATGTATCTCTCCATGTTACTTTTTATTAAATTCTAGAGATTTCTCCACTTTGCTTTCTCTGGCCTCCTTAATCTACCTCCAATGGATTTCATGTAACCTTTTTTATGTTTTCTCCTTTAATTCTAAATGTATAAAATGAACTATGAAACTGTTATTCGCTGGAGCATTTTCTCAATCCCCTGAGATTATGTTTCCAAGCATGTCCTCAGTTTGGCTCAAATCAACTCTTATAAAAATTTCTATAGGTTCTTACATTCTTCATCCACAGAAGGGAATGGCAAAGGTTTTTATCACGCAGATTGCCTTTTCTTTCTGGGGTGAGAGATGGAAAGAGCCCATGTGACAGGTCTCCTTACTGATGCTTGACCAGAAATTTCCAGACTGGTTGATGAAGATTACATTTCCAGGTTAGTATAAAACTGCAATTAGATCAAGTATTAAATTGAGGCTTGGCATCATGGACCTTAAGCAGGTGTGACACCATTTTAGGCCTGTGATTTTCTGTTTAATAATCTGTATTGCATATTTTCTACATTGACCGTCTAATTAATACTTCTTAGGGGGTTGGGGGGGGCAGCAATAAGGAAATAATAATTGCTAGTACCTGACACCTTTTATCTTATTTGGTATCTCTCTCCAGTCTCCTTGACTTGGCATGCAGTTTTGTAAGCCAAAGCTATGAGAGCTCAGCTACCCATTTGGTCAACTCCTCAATGTTATTCAGTTTTCTTCAACTATCAATAAATTCACAATTATTTATTGAGAATCTGTTATGTGCTGAGCATCATGTTAATGCAATAGGAAATCCAAAGAGGTATGACATGTCTGTTTTAAGCTTACAATTTGATTGGGAGCATAAGTCATGTACTTGAAATAAAAATTAGGGAGCAAACTAGTATTTAGTCTGATACTTTGGGCCACAGACTCAAGTCATTATTGATAGCAGAAGAGCAGAATTTTTCTAGAGATAGAAAAATTCCTCTGAATTAATGAAATAAAGCTATAATTTCTTTATTTCATTAATTCAGAGGAATTTTTGAATTGTTTTAAAAAGTTCAAATATCAATATCTGGTAAGGCCATTATTTCTGCTTTTTTCAAACGTATTTTTGAAATTAGCAATATTAAAACTCTTCTCCCTAAAGAGAAAAAGTTGTTAAAGTACACGGAAAGTTGTTTTAAGTTTTTTTCTCAATTTAAAAAAGTTTAAGAAAAACTGTTTTATCAAACTTCGATTTGCTCCTATAGGTATCTGCTAACTTTTTTTTTTTTTGGCAAGGGATATATTTCATGCTATAATAAGAAAACATTTATTATTAAAATTTGAAGACTTTACTTAGAAATTATGTGGACTAGGGGATATTTATTTCAAAAATAATTTATACAGAAAGAGAAAATAAAAGGAAAGTGTACATTATTCTACAAGAAAAATTATACAATGATAAGGATTGTCAAAATCCAATTTGGTGTGGAAAATTAATTACCAGAGATATTGTATATAATTGTCCACTAAATTATACTCGACATAAATCAAGGAGAAAGAGAAACACCTTAAACCATGACATTGCCATTCCATGTAAAATACGGAAGAATGTAGTAGATAAGAACCTCGTAAGACCATAATTTATTATTTTTTAAGTGAGAGTAGCAAGGTTGAATCATGTTTTAAATTCTCTTTTGAACTTAATAATAAGGCTTTTTTTTGCCATTTCTCTCCTCTTAGAATAAACAATGAGCCTTTTCACTCATTCCTTGAATAAAATCTCTCTAATAATTTCAATATTCTCTTACTGCTTTCCCTTGCCCCAAGCTTGCATCACTAAGTAATATACAGAGAGTCTGCAAATGCTTGAAGTGTGTGTGTGTGTGTGTGTGTGTGTGTGATGTATGTTTAGCCTCAAGGGAACAAAAATGACAAGCACTGCTGAAAAACAGGCCTATCATTAAATCAAGTGGGATTTTATGAAACTATCGGATGAATACATTCTGTGTGATGGCCATTTAATACTTTTCAGAAGGAAAAAATTAATCTGGGTAAAGCTATTCTCTATCTTATTTTAAAATCATAACGTTATGATTCATTCTTGGATAAAAATAAAACAATAAAATGAAACATTGCACCGATTGCAATATCTTACTCACCTCCTCCAACGGAAACAAAACAAAACAAAACAGAATGCTGCAAAGAACTTCTGTGAGAAAATGTTGGTCCAGAGAAAAAAGTGACAGTAAATTCAGATAGACGATGAAGAGCATGGGGGTGAGGAAGAGCCCTGCCAAGCAATGGTGGAAACTGGAAATCCAGTATGCATTAAACCAAACCACCCATCAACTTGTAGGGTCATTGACCTTAAAGAAACAAATTTATCTCCTGGCCAAATGCTTTCTGAATAGGTGCTTGCAGTTTAATCAATTTTCAGGTCCTCACTCAGGTCCAGATTAACTAGTATAGCTCAAAAGTGAATTAAACAAAAGAGATTCATTCCAAACTATTTGATGCTAGCTTACAACCATTTCTCAAAAACACTCCCCCCAAAAATCCACTGGTGGTAATAGAAACTGAGAATCCTGGGAAGCCCTCGAGTTTTTCACACAGGCTTTGGAATGCTGTTCAGTGGTTTTTAGATAGAAATGCTAACAAATTTTAATGACACACAAGTGTACTATTGACCTCGGTTAGAATCCACTCTATCAGTCTCAAAGCAAGGTTGTTGATTTGATGGAAATGGAAAAATCACAAGTAAATCCCTCTATGATTTTTTCTGTTTCATTTCTAGTTATCTTAATATTTCCCAAATCAGAAGACTTAAAAAAAAAAGAAATAATTAATTATTTAAAGATGTTATACAAGAAGAAAAAGTCGTTTGAAGTCTGAGTGTTCCTGGAGGTTTAAAATGTTCTGGCATGTTTAAAGCTTCCTAACAGCTATTCCAGCTGCAGTGCTCGAGGGAGAAATAAATGAAGTATGCAAGTGTCATTCAATATAATGTAACTGTTCTCTGGCTGTAAATCCAAGTGTCTTCAGCAATTATTGAGAAAGCAATAGTGTCATGCATGTAACTTGTTAGTTTTTCATAGCCATTGCATGTGGACTATATTAGATGTTTAAAAGAAATGGGTGACCTGTTTAAAACATGTCCTTTAAGAAAGAACTGAAAAAGCAAATCTTCCACATGACTTTGACAAAAGCAGAAAGCTAAGGGTACCTTCCAGTCCCATGCTACTTGTCTGTTCAGTAGAGCTCTCACCTAAAGCAAAGAGAGATGGGCTCGAAGATGGGCCCAAAGGAGAAAGGAGCATACCTCATGCGTACAGCGTCATCTTTAATAGGCTAAAACGTAGTCTCAAGAACCAAAGGACAGGGGGTTCCGGGGAGGGTGAGAAAGGTGAAGGGATTAGGAAATACAAGTTGGTAGTTACAAAGTTGTCATGGGGATGTAAAGCATAGGGAATATAATCAATAATATGGTAATAACTACATATAGTACCAAGTGGTAGTAGTCAGAGGGATCACTTCCTAAATCATACAAATGTCTAACCACTATGCTGTATGCTTGAAACTAGTATAAAATAATATTGAATGCCAACTCTAATTGAAAATTTTAAAAGATCAATAATACTGTGATAGCATGGAACAGTGTCAGATGGTTGCTGGACTTATCACGGTGATTGCTTCTTTAGCATAGAGAATATAATCAATAATGTGGTAACAACTCTGTATAGTCATAGGTGGGTACTGTTGAGTAACCATGATGCACACCTGAAACTAATATAATATTGTATGTTAGCTATATTTTAATAAAAATCTTTTTTAAAAAGAACCAACGACAAAACAACTGCCTTTTTTTTTGCTTTTTTTTGTGTGTGCAATTGTAATTTGAATCAGGCAGGGAATACAAACAGGCAAGCTTCTGTCACTGCTCTGTGACTAGCCATCCCTTACAAGCTCAGTGTGGTGACCTTCATTCATTAGTTGAAAGACTGACACACGACACATCTCATGTTTACCTGACACACTAAGCCTCAAAGCCAAAATAATAGTGAGCTGAGCAGAGAAGATCTAGAACAACTGCTTGAGGCCTAAGGGAAAAAAACGGGGGTAAAGTAGGTTATTAATGTAAACTAGGCAATCCGAGGGTTCCTTGCTTAAGTTAATAACATCAATAAAAACTGTCCTAGTAAAATAGGATGTTTCTAATTACATAAGGACTTTTAAATATGCTCCCCCTTTATAATCCTAAATGGTTTAGCTTCTACATAAAAATATAACAGTAACTAGTGAGAATTTAGATTTAAATAAGTATATGTATTTCATTTATAAAATTTTGAACGGTTGAGTAGATCCATCGGGGGGATCTCATATCAAGATAATACAACTATCTTCTGGTGACTTCTCTATACTCCAAGTCTAAACAGCTTATTGACATATTCAAATACATGAAGCAAGGGTCATATGTGGTCAATGAATACTTAAAGACGCAAGATCTGTGACTCCCCTGAAGTTAGTTATAAGCTTGACTATGTATCTATCCATCTATCATCTATCTATTTACCTACCCGCCAACCTGTCTATTATCTGCATTTTAGAAGACAGAGGCCCCTAATTTTCATGAGAATCTCAAGAGAAAACAATTACCCCCAAACTTTATGAATCGCATAAATAAATGTTGACTGTTATAGTATTAAATGCTATTTAATTGACTGTCTAATCATGATGTTAAAACAGCAGATAGTGTTACAAAGACTATCACTATAGACTATTTCCTTAAAGTAATAGCTATAACTTTAGCAAACTTTCAGTATAATATTTAAACAGTTTTCCCTTATAGAAAAACACAGACTATAATGAGCTATTCATTTTTCTCTAGGATTTAAAGTATGTGAAAATTTTCTGAAAACTTAATACTTCATATTGCTGTCTCTGTACATAAGTACACATTTAATGGCTCTAATCAGTGTCAGTCAAGGTTGAGGCAAGGCATCTCATACTATGGAAACCTAATGATTCACACACAATTCCAGTGATTATAGTTCCTACTCGCAGTATAAATGCACACAAAGCAATTTCTGTAAAATTTTTTGTAAGTGGAACATATCCTTCCATCTATTAGTATCTCACTCTCCTAGTGAGGATACAATTTACATTTGTTGTGATGGCTTAAAAAGTAACACTAAGTGCTTGTTACCGTTTTTTATATTTGAAATCTGGGTAAAACATTTTGACAAAAATAGTTGTGAGGGAGAAATGAGATAACATGTGTCAAAGCATTTGGATGAAGAAGGCAAATTTTATAAATGCAAGATGTCATTATTTTAGCAATAACATGGGGTAGAGAAGTTTTAAAGTTCAAAATTACTTAAGAGTTTACTAAATATTGTATGACATTAAAAGATTGCTGAGTTTCAAAAATATATAGGCAGCACATAAAATGAAGTAATTCCATGAAAAAGAAGGCACACAAAAATATTTCTAGTTTTCTTTAGGTAAGTACCAGCATCAGGTAAATAAAGAAAACTGATATCATTTTTTTGTCATTTTTGAAGTCATAGTAATTTTGCTCTAGAATTTTTAACTAATGCTGCTTATTTTTTGTAAGGTAGTTGATATTGTAGAGTAGCATTGTCAAGATGACATAACTATCATCTACTAAGATAAATTTCACCATCTTCTTTTTAAAAGTTACTTATATGATTACTTAGCATAATATTTCACATATGCCAATCATTTTTTGTCAAATTAACTTAAAGCTATAAGAAATAAAAATTCTATAATGTTAATTATATTTGTCTTTTTAATCAACAAAAAAACCACATTAAAAGCTCTTCAATTCACAGAGTCCACAGTAAGTAACAGGACTCATGTGGTTATGATTATATGACACGCTACCAAGTAAGTGGGAGAATCACAACATTCAAAAGAAACAGATTTCCTAAGAATTTTGTGCCAATAAATCTCTTGCTTGCACATTTTTTTATTTGTTTCACAAAGAAAATATGTAGTTACCATTTAAACCCTTTGTCAAACTAAAATCTTTGCAATATAAAAAGAAAAACAACTTTTCTATTTATTCTTTAATTGATGATGTGTGGACTCCAGGAGGTATTTCATGACAATTGTGTTTTTTAAAAATATATATATATATATATATCATTATTCTATTGACTATATGAAATAATACTATATGTGGGAACTCTGTGCAGTAGTAGAGGGTATACTAAAATCTAAAAAGAAATGTATTTAAGCTATAGCAGCTATGCTTATTAGAAAGAAGGGAATGTTTGTTGATTAGAAAATAATATTGCCTATTCTCATGGGACTGATCTTATTAAAATGCAGGCAATGTTCTCATAGTAAAGGAGATGCATGCTACTTTTCTTCTTATAGAGTCAACTCACAAACACCCATTTGATTACCACCCACACCTCATCAAACTTAGCTCTTCCATTTTCCAAACATAATGTTCCACTTCCCCAGAACCACTGAAGTTTCTTTTCCTTACTAGGATTGATCATCAGGTGATTTCCAGGATACCATCTTAATTAGCCTCCTGGCTGTACTAGAAAACTTCACCTGGGCTCTGCCAATTTCCTACACCGATTAACCATCTTCAAATCAATTTTTGTCCTCGATTGAAATTTTATAAACGAGTATTTTATTACACAGTATTTCTCTAGGTCATCCTAGAAATACAAAGATCTTACTTCACATTCATGCTGCCTGGTTTCATTTGAGACATCTTTGGAGGAAATAATCCTTTTGATCATCTTTCACTCTGCAATGCATGACGTCTTACTTTGCGATAACTCTAAATACCTCCTTGATTAGTAAGCAAGGAAAGAAGCAGCACAGAGGAAAAACTAAGAGAGAGAGGGAAAAAATGTTACTGGTTCATTCATTTAACAAATACTTATTGTGTCTGATAAGCATCAGGCATTGTTCTAGGTGCAAGAGTTTTTCAATAACAAATCAGAAAAATCCTGTCTTCCTAAAATAATTTTCTAGCTGGGAGAAGCAGTGAACAAGTATATAATGTGTAAGGTGGTGGCCAAAACTATGAAAACAAAAGCACAGTTTGAAGGATAAGGAGTGCTGATGGAGTAGGTTGATCCATATGAATTTGCTGTTTTGTAGGTCAAAAAAGAGTCTAATACTTATAATTTCATATGATTCAATTAATATATAGGATGCAATTTTTTTAAAGTTCCAAATAGTCCAAATTTTTACCCATCTTCTCCTCCTTTCCATCTTTCTCAGTAAATCCATACATGTCTTTTTTTTTTCCCAAGGGTAACCTCTGTTAATTTTCTATCTCCTTCACCTTTCCTTAACCATGTCTTCTTAGCTAACTCATTAATTGTTCTAGTCTCATTTTTCTTAACCTATTCAATGAAGAAGTTTCATCTTAAAACTTTTTTTTTTACCATAAACTTCTGCAGCTCAAAATCCTACAGATTTACTCATTATTTTCAACCCACTGTGACATTTTATCTTCTGCCTTTAATATTCCTAATAGAGGTATTCTTCATTATTCTCAGGGTCATTTAATCTACACTGGCCTATTATGCCTTTTCATATGCATATTCTTTGTAATCTGAATTATACTGTAAATTCCATAAGAGCAACAGAAGAGTCATTTACTGTTTAATGACATCTCAAGGTCTAATTAGCCATTCATAGAATAGATACTAAAAAACCTTTAAAGACAAATGTATTTTCAAATGAATCAGAATTTTACTTTTTTTTTTTTTGGTGTGAATTTTAATTTTTATCAATGCTAGCAGTTTGTTGCTTGAGACACTTAAAATTCCAGAAAGTGAGCAATACTATTACTGGTTATCAAAGAAAAGGCAAAAATATGCATGAAAATATGAATTTCCAGTAATATTTATTTTGACATTTCTTCAGAGTGTTTACTATCTTAAAACACAAAAACACCTTCACAATGCAGGATACTATATTTAAACATTTTGAATCAGCTAAGTCAGATGATAGGAGGACTAATTGCTCTGACTTGTTCACCTCTACAGTTTTGTTTCAATCTTATAAGATGAGACAAGCTTGCCTCAGGTTGTGCATGTCAGCAAAGTAAGTACAACAGCCAAGATGAAAACAAAACGGACAACAGATTGGAGTATACAAGAAGCAATCTAGTAACAAATATAATTTTGAAGATTATAGTACAGATTAAACTTGCATAAACATGTTATAAATAAAATGATTACCACTTCAGTTTCTTTACTAATAGTTCCCTTCGTAGGACTGGTAAAAGAACCAAGATTTAAAGCGTTAGCTTTAATTTGCAGCTCTGTATTTCTTACACATAAAGCTCTAGGATTTGGGGGAGCCATTAGTAAAGAATTCCACAGTTTTGACACAAATCTGAATCTATATTTGGTACTAATTATTGTTATCAAAATAAAAATATATGAAAATCTGTGCTCTCTGCTCAATGGAAATTCTGTGCCCTGTAGTCTTGTACTTTAAATATCTCAGCTTTATGTTTTCAAGACATGGAGGCTATGGAACTGAGCAAGTATCAGTCTAGGAAACAATGATGTATTAAATGTACATCTCCAGTGCTGATTTATGGCAACAAACATAGACTTGATGGAGCTAATATGAGCTGGCTGTGCTGACAGAGCTTTCTGTTTTAATGGTATAATGTAATGATAAAGTCATTATTCATATTTTATCATCATTCTCACTGTTAATATTAAATCATAAACTCAATTAATTTACAAATAGATCTTACATGACTTAATAAACAAATTGGTGAAATCTAAGGAAATTTAGGGCATCAAAATGAGCCAAGGTTTTTGTGTGTTTCTATAACACCATGAACCAATTATAATAATTACTGCTGAAGGAAGATAATAAAGCAGAATGACTCAAAAGAAGGAAAAAGCAATCTCATATTACTTAACTCAAATAGAATGTAACAGGAGATGTATTGATTATAATTGCTCATCATGCTTTGTAACATTTTAAATAATGTAAAAGTTTAAACCATGGCTTAGGGCACTGTTTGTCAGGCTTATTAAATTGTCTTTATTGTCAGGTATAGCTATGTCACTTTTCACATGTGTAGCTTTATTGAAACCTTGCATGTAAATGGAATATGTATATATGTATCATACTTTCATAGACTTAATATGTAATCTCAGATATGTGTTTCTCCTTTGGTGTGGAAGGGAAGTGAATGGAGAAGATTTCATGAGTTAAAATTTTAACAGTTATTTCTATGAGACCCATGCCTTTTATCAATTTCCTACCCACTGCATTTACTTCTTCTTGAATGCATGTATCCATGGGCACTAAATCCAAGTACATTTTCTACACTCACTGAAACCTAATAGTTTGGTTTTCATGTGCAGTCCTCTGTGATCCTATGGAATCTTAAGGTTTAAGCAGTTAGGTGTTTTGTGTATTCTTGTTTTAAATTATGGTAATCACTATATTTTCAAATTATATTTTTAAATTGTTATTTGTATACAATTTTTATTTAAAAAAATATTGATCATTTTCTGCAGCTTCTCTTGAACTTTCATATGCATAATCATAATATCTACAAATGATGACAGTTTTGTTTATTTCCTTCTAATCTTTATAAGTTTATTTCTTTTGCATACCTTATTGATTTAGCAGAGACTCCAGTTTAATGGTGACCAGAAGAAGGCTTGGTCTTGTTCCTGACTCTAAAGTGAATGTTTTAATATTTTATTAAGAAGTATCTTGTTTCATGTAGGTAATGGTTGGTGGCTAACTTTTAAACATATTAGGATCTTTCTTTACTATAACTATTTGCTAACAGTTTATGTTATGAATGGGCCATGGGTTTATGATTTTCCTGCAAATATTGGGATAATTATGTTTTAAATATATTTAATCTGTTGCAATAAGCTATACTAATAGATGTTTTTAATATTGTTATACCTGCATTCTTAAGAAAGGATATGCATAATTTATATATGCATACTTTGTTATATTTGATAATATTTAATTATGATTTTTGCATCTGTATTTATAAAAGAAAATGGTAATTTTATATCATGGTTATAGCAAAGGTTATATTTGCTTTACCTAAACAAAAAATTGTTGAAGAGCATTCTTATTTTATCTCTTCATTAGAACAGTGTAAATAAAATAGAGATTGTCTAATCCCTGATTATTTGGTGAAATTATCCTGTAAATATATTAAGGATTTATGCTGTTTTTGCTTGTTTGGGTGATTTTTGTTTTATTTTGTTATCACTTTTGTTGTTGATTTTCCAAATGGTTAAATTATTGATTGCTGATTCAATTTCATTCATTTTTAATAGGATTACTCAGATTTTCTATTTTTTCTTGAATATATCCTACAAACTGTATTTCTAAGAAATTTCTTTTCAATTTTCAATTATTGGCAAAATGTTATTTTGTAATTGTGGTCTAATTTTCATTAAAGCTTCTCTCTTTCTCCTGCTTAATCTGCCAGAGATTTGCTTATTGTATTAGTTTCTCTAAAAAATTAATTAACATTGGGAATTGTTTGTCCTATCTATTGCTTCTTTGTTTTCTATTTAAAAATTTTTTGCTCTTATCCTTACTTTTTTTCTTCCATTTTCACTGGATGACTTCATTATTGTTTTTGGGTTTTTTATCTGTATAAATTGGAAGCTGGGCTGATTTCATCTTTCTTCATTTCTAATATATGCATTTAAGGCTTTCCTTTCTAATTGTGGTTTTAGCTAAATCCCACACATTTTGATTTACAGTGTTTGCATTATCATTCAAGTCTAAATATTTTATAATTTTCATCACCAAAATTCTTGAAGTGTTTCATGAGTTATTTAAGTACAGAAGTTATTTATAAATATGTTTTATTACCAAACATATGGAAAATTTTTTGCTGTTTTCCTGATTTTTAATTTTATTACATTGAAGGCAGAAGCACGATCTGTACACTTCATTTTATGCCTAAATTTGTTGTCATTTGTTAATAGTTTTACATAGGTTTGAAAAAAATATACCTGAATTCTTGAGTACAGGTTTCTGTAATGTCAACTTTATAATTGCTTTTTATAGATCTTATATATATTTAATGCATATATAAAGAGGAATATATTCTTAATTACATATAATGTGCATATATACAAGGTCTGACAATTACTTACATGAACTCATCCTAAAAAAAATGCTACATACTTCCCTGCTGAATATCACTACAGTCACTTTCAAAGTACACCGCTTCAGAGGCTATAGACCAATGCCAGTGACTAGTCCACCCTTCAAAGCAATTTTGGAACTCTTTCTCTGGAATGGCCATCAGAGCTGTCGTCACATTACCCTTGATGTCCTGAATGTCATCAAAATGTCTTCCTTTCAACATTTCCTTTATCTTCACATAGAGAAAGAAGTCATTGGGGGCCAGGTCAGGTGAGTAGGGAGGGTGTTCCAATACAGTTATTTATTTACTGGCTTCAAACTCCCTCACAGACAGTGCTGTGTGAGCTGGTGCATTGTCGTGATGCAAGAGCCATGAATCGTTGGTGAAAAGTTCAGGTTGTCTGTTTCACACAGCCTTTTCAGCACTTCCAAATAGTAAACTTGGTCAGCTGTTTGTCCAGTTGGTACAAATTCATAATGAATAATTCCTTTGATATCATAAAAGGTTGACAACATTGTTGCGACAAGTTCACGAACTGAATTGTCCAATCTCATACATTTTTCATATAATATATCCGAATATTACATGAAGAAATATGTTGAAATATACCATGATGATTGTAGATATGATTTTTATTCTTTGCACACCACTTCATTTTCGCCTCATATACTTGGGGTCAACTTTGCTGAACACATACTGAATTACTTCTTTTATTATTTTGTTATAACTCCTTGTTCCTCAAGAATGCTTTTGGTTTTAAAATCTATTAGGTTTGATATTATATCAACATCAGCTTTCTTTGTTTAGTATTTACCTTAGATATAATTTTCCATTCCTTGACATTCCTATTTTTATGTTTTTATGTTTTAAGTAGGTTTCTTATAAATAAAACACAGACAGATGAATTATTTCTTAACGTACTCTAAGAATTCTTGCCATTTAACTTGCAAATTTATTTAGTATACTTTCTATTTATTCCTGCCATTCTATTTTTTAGCTTTTATTTTAAGATAACTGTAGATTGATGTGAAGTTATAAGATATACTCTTTCCTCAGTTTTCCCCAATGATAATATATAACATAATTGTAGTAAAATATCACAACCAGAAAATGGACAGTGATACAAAACATTGACCTTATTCAGTTTTCACCAGTTTTACATGTACTTGTGTATGAGTGTGTGAGTGTGTGTGTGTATTTAGATCTATGCAATTTTATCACACATGAATTTTTTTCTATCACAATAGTCAAATAGAGAACATTTCCATCACAAGGATTCTACTTGCTACCCACACTTATCTCCTTCTCTCTCTCTTCACTTCTAATTCCTGAAAACCATTAATCTGTGTTCACCATCTCTATCATTTTGTCCTTTCAAGAATATCATATAAGTGGAATCATAAGTTATATATGATTTTGACATCGCCTTTTTTCACTCAACATTCTTATACGTAAGAACCATACAAGTTGTTGCATGTATCAATAGTTGTTTCTTTTTATTCCATGGCAGAGAGACACTAGACCCTCTCATTCAAAAGAGGAAGTATGTAGTGGCCACTGCTCCTCAGCAATTTTTTCTTCAATTCTTTCTCTCTATTTTCTATTGAAGCCAATTCCAATTTGACTTTTTCCATTGTGTCTCTACAAAATCTACTTCTGTTAAGGTCATCAATGACCTCCATGTTGCTAATACATTGGTCACTTCTCAAGCTTGATCTTACTTGACCTATGAGCAACATTAAACATACTCGACCTCTCCTTCCTTCTTAAAACACTTTCCTCATTTGACTTCCAGGACAAGACGCTCTCCTAGCTTCTTACTTATTTCACTAATTGCTTATTTTGCAGTCTCTATATTTGTTTCCAATCATTGCTGTAACAAATAACTACAAAATTATTCCCCTACAATTCAGGAGGTCGTATTTCCAAAATGGGCTCCACTGAGCTAATATCAAGGTGCCAGGCCTTTTGGAGGCTCTAGGGGAGAACTAACTGCCTTTTCCAGCGTCTAGAAGCTGTTTGCCTTCCTTGGTTTGTGGCCGTTTTTAGCAATAACATCACTCTGACCTCTGCTTCTGTCACCACACCTCTTTCTCTAATTCTGACCTTCCTGCCTTCCTCTTTTAAGAACTCTTGTAATGACTTTGGGCCCTTCCAATAATCCAAAAAGTGTCTCCCCATCTCAAGATCCAGTAGACTTTTTTTTTTTTTTAAGATTTTTATTGGTGAATTGAGGGATGGGAACAGCGCTGGGGAATTGGGGGAAGGGGAACAGACAAGTTGCTGTCCTTTTGTTCTTCAGTCTAGCTGTGGAGGACGTTGCTTCACTGGCCCAAGTTGGCACCATCATTGCGCTCTTCCCGGGCGAGGCACATCAGTCGCTGGCTTCTGGAAGGCCACTCACGCTGGCTGCCGGCTACACACGGTAGCCCATGGCAACCCACTGCCACAGGGGCTGCAGCCTACACCATCACCGGTGACTCATGGCAGCCCAGCTCCAGGTTGAGCTGTTGTTCAGCATCTTAGCTGTAGAAGACAGTGTCAGTGGCCCTCATATGTGGGATCCGAACTGGGGTCTTCTGGCATCCCAAGCCAGCTCTTAACTAATGCACCACTCGGCCAGCCCCAGTAGACAGTCTTTTGATACCTGTCTTTTCTACCACTTATATCCAATATGCCAGAAAATCTTGTTAGTTCTATCTTCAAAACATATTTTGAAACAAATGATATTTCTTCACCCTTGCTAGCAGACTTTTCCAAGCTGCCATGATCTCTTACCTGGATTATAATAATAGTTTTACCAATTCCACTGTTTACATCCTTTCTCCCTATGCTTTATTCCTTTTTATCATTATTATTAAATTTATTGGGGTGACAATGGTTAGTAAAATTACATAGGTTTCAAGTGTACAATTCTATAATACATCATCTATATGTTGTGTGACAATAACAACAAAGAAGCCCCAAAGAACAACAGCAAAATAAAACCACATGCAAATGAAGAAGGCAAATTCTAAGTATTCTATAGGAAAATATGTAAGCAGTTAACTTGCCAGCTTTAATTAAATGATGCCATTGTAACCTCAGAACAAAGACTCATGGAGTTTTGAAAGAAAAACCCAACAAGTGATAATTAAGCTATTTTGCTCTGTACTTTTTCTTTATTAATATCCTTATGTTGGCTCTATTCCAGGGTGTCTGGAGCAGGCTGACGAGGCACTATGGACTGCATTCATAAAACCGAAGCAGTCACATGGCTTTGGACTTCACATTTTTCATGCAGTACACAAGTACATTTTCTCATTCTTAATACAATAGTAATTTTAAGAGTGTTTATTAATGTTGAATAAGAAAATGATTGGTTATGAATCATAAGCCACAAACCAGGGGGCTGTTTTTGTACTGCTGTCTTTAATAATAAGCAACATTCATATACTTTTCCTAATATAGGCCCTAATTCTAACAGAATTGTTGGTAGGCTTGTTTATTTATAGCAAATGTTCTTTAAACAATTACTTAGAATGATTAAACATTCTTAAATAGGTTGTGTGTACTGCTATTGCAGAACTTCTTTAGTTTCTTTTTGGTAGACAACATTTAACTCTTTCTGATCATAAAAATAACTTTTGTTAATTTATTGTAAAATAAATTACAATATACAGAGAAATATAATTGAGAAAGTTTTCCCTATCCTCGCCACATAAACTGTTTCTACTTTTGTAGACATAGTTTACAGAAAAATTTAAAGTATATTTAGCATTTACTCTAAATATTATTTTGCTTCTTGATTTTATAATTTAATTTCATATTGTAAAATTTTCTCATCAAATGTTGTTCAAAAATTCAAAAACTCATAGTTTTAATGTTATAAAAGCATTGTATTTTATTTACATGATAAAGCTGATCATGTACCCCTGTTTTTATATTGAGATAAATGGAACTGACTATGGTTTAACACGATAGTCTGTAAGTAGCCAGAATCAAAGGATTAATTTGAATGAAACCAGAGCTAAGGACTATTTTCATTAAATTGCTTTGCCTGTAACTCAAGGATCCAATTTACATAAAATGCATCAGCCTATTGCTCTCCTTGGTAATCCTGGTTCAGGCTTGGATGACTGTCAAGTCAGAGGTGGTGAACAAGTCAGCCTCCAACATACAGTGAGATAGTGTGGCTCAGCCAATTGGCATACTTTTAATAATGGAATGATGCACTTCTAGCCTTGCCCTTGGATGGTCCCCACAAATGAACAAGGCTATTTGTGATTTTTCTAACATCTGGAAGATATAAAAAAGCCAGCATCCTTTCCAATGTCTTCATTTTTTTTTTTTAGTCTATACCTATTAAAAAACCAAGATCATAAATAATACAAAGTCAGTGCTTTCGAAAAAGTCTGGAATTTTCACTCCTAGAGACAGCTAAGCAATTATAAGTAACTATGGCTCTAAAACTGCCTCCTTGTTCCCAAGAACATTACCCTTTCCTTACCAGGGTTCTGCTTCCTGTTTGACCTAAAACATTTTTAAAAATATACTTTCATTTGTAAACATCAACAGTTGGTCTGAGGAAAATGCCACATTATAACCTTTCAATGTCTACAAATGCTGATTCAAAGCTTGAAGGCAGGAGTGTATTTTGGGGGTTAAGAAGGACTCCCTGGGTGGAGTGGGGATAAAAAGACTATTTTGTAAGCTGCAAAAGCTAGTGAATGGATTGTTAAACCTGAATCCCTTGCTTCTCAAACTTAAAATCTCACTCCAGTATCTTTGCATGTCTAAAACCATTCATTTATATACAAATCCAGATCTAGGACCAATTAGATTGATAGGATTTTTCTTCTTGAATTACTTGCATGTACGTATTTTATTTAGTGGTTCTTTTCATGACTTTTCCTTCGATTTTTGTAACAGCTGCAGAGATCAATTATTAAAAAATAAAACTCTTTTTATCCCATCAGTGTTCCTAACTCATATGCCCACCACTTTATCATATCTAATTAAAAAGGACACTATCATTTTTAAAATAAAGAAGGGATTGTTATAGTTTTCTCATAGAGCTTATTCCAAAATATAAATAATTTTAAAATAATTCTCACTTGTGAATTCATTATTTTTAGAATAGCCACAGAGTGTATAGATTTGTCCCAAATATATAGTAAAATTTATATTTTTAAACAATCTAAATCAATTGATGGTAATGCTTAGATGTTAAATTACGAGAGATTAGAATTCTCAAAAATGTCCGTATTGAAACTCTGAATAAAACAGCATTCACCCACATGCCAATTTTGTTAGCCAAGATACAATGAAGTGGCTCAGAAAATAACATTCTCCTGCAAACATTTGTGTTAATCCACTTGTCTTTAAAGACTAATGATGCTGACTGAATTTTCCAACTGAAGTCTAACCACTGATATTTTGAGTATTTGAGATCAGAAAGAATGAAGTTCTATTTTAGATGGACTCAATAAAGGTCAACCATGACAGTTATATAACTGAAACTTATACCACACATCTCTAAAAAATGCAGTTTGTTGTCTAGCAGTCAAATTTCTAGATGAAATTTGTCAAGATCCAAATAGGAGAATGTGGGTGTGTGTGATTGCGTGTGTATACTATATAATATGTATTCTGAAAATAATGTGGATTCTACTAAGGAAGAGAGCAATTAAAGTTTAATGCATATATTCTATATGGCAATGTAGTGGACCCTTAACCACTACATCTGCCTGACAACCCCCTGAACCAGACATCTTCTCCGCTCTGCTGTCTGTCCCAGAAGTCTGACCTGTGTGAATGCTATCAATCGATTCCTGTGCCCTTGTACTTCCATGTAATTTTGGCCAATGGAAAGCCCAGAGAGAATATCAGAGCGAAGGACTGGGGTCAAGGTATACATTTCCCTGTTCCCTCCCCACGAGGCTGCTTTGGGCTGGCCATGTCCCCAAACAGAAAGTCACTGCTCCTCTCAGGTCAGCGTGAGCTAGCCAACTCTCTCCTGGGTTCTGGTAAACTCTCCTTCCTCTCATCCTTAAAAGTCTACGGATGTGGCTCGCCTGGGTTTATGCATGATCCCTTATAATTCTCCTACAACTTGCTCACGTTTTTGTAATCAGTTACTTTTTATAGAAGCTATTCTTGAATTATCCTAATTTGTGTCAGCCATGTGATTTCTGTTGAGGTCCTAATTGTTATGTCTCCATATGAAGAATTACTTCTTTCTTGGGAAATATCCCCACCCCCACATATTAGTACATGAACTAAAACGCAAGAGCTAGGGTCTAATTTGTAATATCAATAAGACAAATAATTTTTTGTAAAAGAAGAAGAAGCCTCTGGATAATCTTTTCTGTGCACAAAAGCCACCATCAAGGATGTCAAACATGCACTGAACCCCCACAAATTACACAAAAAATTCTTTTGTGTTCCCCTTTATTCCAGCAATATGTACAGAGCTGGGGAAGAAAGTATCCTGTAATACCTGCTCATAGCTGCTTCTAACATTTTCCTTTGAGCGACTTCCCCCCCTCCCTAGTTAAGAGATCAGAGAGGGAAGCACTAGCTCTGCTCTTTTCCATCACCTGTCAATCATAGCTTCCTCACACCTGAAACTTTATGACGAGTTTGGAATATTAGTGACTTTGGGTCTTTCTTTGCTGGTCTGTATCTAACACCCCTTTTGCTCCCCAGGGGCAACTCAGGGTTTTAAGATCTTAGTTTGGATAAAGCAGAAGTATCAAATGTCTGTGTAGGGTAGTTGATAATACATACCACCCTATCCTGAAGCATTGTTAGTATGTCCCAGGTTTCATCAGTTTATAATACCAATAAATCATTTTTATATTAGTCCTCCTAATTCTTGTGTTTCCCTGATCCCCTGCTTGACTAGCAGAAATACCAATATTTTCTTAAGGTTTCCATTTTCGACTATTTCTGAGAATCCATGCCTATAAATCAGTCCTTGTCAGACTCAGTGCTCACTGGGAGAATAGGAATTTAAGTTTTCCCCTTGTCACTCCAAAGCAATAACCTCAAGGATAATAGCATGGGGAATAGATGCTCACCAGCTCTCTGCTGGGGACAGCCCTGCCTGCCCTTTCACTGTGAAGGAGAGTACCCCCTTCCTCCATGCTATGCTCAATCAAGCTGCACAGGCCCCAAAGTGATATAGGTCACTTACATATACAAGAGCACATGAGAACACGCATGTGCGTGCACACACCGTTTCTCTTAGGGTGGACTCATGCGGTCAGATTGACTAAGGTGGATCCTGGTCTCAACTTTACATGGAATGGGGAACCACCATTCCTTTCCAATCCTGAAGCTTTGTCTCTCAGCCTTCACACAGGTCCGGGCTCCTTATTCCTGTGGAGAAGCCCCATTGTCCTTCTTGCAATCTGTATATAGTCAGCAGTCACTATCACTCAACAGATGGATTTTTATGTATAAAATTCATGGGGATTGAGGTCAAGTTTCCTGATCTTTTCTGGCCCCAGAAAGACTTATCAGTCTTATATGTAACCTACTGGACACAAAACAGTATTTGTGAAGGATGCAGCAAACTGTCCACTAATAATACTCATTATGCAAGCACCGAAATGCAAATGGGTATCTTGTGGGAAATGTGACACCTCCGTCACCCAGAGCCAATAGATGGTGTACCCTGTAAGCTTATTTTGCAGCTAAAATGAGCACAGCATAAATCTCATTTTTAAAACTGTAGACTAGAAATATTTATTATTTTGGTCTTTAACCAGTTTTACTTTCTGAATTTATTTTCAAATATGCAAACTGCCATGTACTCATTAACTAATAAAGTATTTTTTCATAGTCACTAAAATGGTGGTAACTGCATAATTGTAAAAAGTGACCATTCTTCCCTAAGTGCTAAATTTGTTTTCAGAGAACAATGATATGGACATATAGATTATTAGTTGATTATAATTTTACTTGATAATAGCAGCAAATTGAGAAATACTAGTCCTAGATTTTTCTTTTTCTCATGGCAAGAGCATATATATTGAAGGGGGTGGGGTGCAGATCATAAGCAGGTGCATCAATTAGAAAGCTTTTACCTGCAAGGAACAGAAAATACAATCCACTTAACAAATAAGGATATTGATTGTCATATAACAAAATATCCAGAAGCTGAGCAGGCTTCAGGGTTAGTTGATTGATGACTCATATTGTTATTAAGAACTCTGGTTCATTTTCTTTTTCTGCTCTCACAAATATACCTTGGCTTCATCCTAAAGCTAAATACCCTCATTTTATTGCAAAATCTGCCACCAACAACTGAAGCTACATGTCTCTTTGTTCAGGAAAAAAATTGACAAGAAAATCCTCTCTCAAATACCTTGAAATTAAAGACCTTTCCAACAGTCAGCTTGGACCACTTTAAGTCACCAGCCAACTTCTGGACTGTTACAAGCCACCATGGTTTTGCCATGTACCAATGAGCCTAAATCAGTATTCACAACAACGTCCCTAATGACAAGAAAGATTTGCAGTGTTTTGTAAAAACACAGATGTCTGAAACTGCAACTTGAACTTACCAAACCAAAATATCAATAGAAGAGACTGATAATCTATATATTGGGTTGTCGGAAAAGTCATGATGCATTTTTGCAACGAAAACCAGAAAAAATACGTCATGACTTTTCCGACAACTCTATATTTTATAATGAGTCTTATAATCAGGGCAGTTTGGGAAACCTGCAGATAGATCAGAATCCATAACTGAAGTTGGGATGAGGTCAGCTCTCTTAGTCTTACAGGTGAAGTGTGGACACCTCCAAGACTGGAGTTCTGTTGGGATAGAAGAAGATGGAGTAGATGCTGGATACTAACCAGCAGTAACAACTAGAGCAGCAGATTTTATCTTCTTAGCTCCTTACTCTTAGTGCTTCCGCCTTGATGATGCCTTCCTCACTCTGCCTTCACAAGCACTCCTTCCCTCCCCACTACAGGACATGGATTTCTCATACATAATTCCAACTATGGGTGCAAAGCTGGGAGAATCTATTAAAAATATTGGCGTCTAAGGATCATCATTGAGCGAGAGAAAATTTTCTCTGGACTTCCTATACACTCTGAAAATATCACCATATAGGTTGTGGCCTATTTGGCCTTCACAGAAGGCCAGTTCTCCTGGTGACATACAATGCTGCCATGGAAACCTCTTACAGATTTATACTGGTTGTTCCCATGCTCTTCATTAGGCCGTGGAGCCTTGAACCTTGTCATTAATAAAATAACAATAAAATGTGTAACATCCCTTGAAGTTGAAAACATACCTTATATAAAATGCTTTGATTTGGAGATACACCCAGGAGACACAGGAAGATCCTACAACCAGAAATGAGAAACATCCTTTTACTCTCTGATATTAACAATGTTAAGGGCTTTTTTCATTAAAGCAGATGCTCACTATACTGCCATTGGTTGGATGTTTTATATGTAACTAACTGTAAGCTTATAGAAGAAACATTTATTAATCCTGTGGTTACTTTCTAAATGTGGCTCAGAAGATGAGGTGGCAAAACCAAACCCTATGATCTCTCCTGTCATCCATGTCATAGCTTCTCATTATTTTCCATCATTTTTCCTCATCATGCTCACACTCAATACATGCCATCATTGGACACACACTATGCATACATTAATTCACTATGAAAAGCCCTCTCATGTACTTCATGAAAACACAAAGGGTTGGCCAAGGTCAACAAGAGAGAGGGAATCCAGTGTTCTAATAAACCAAAACTGTCTTCCCATTTTCCATAAAAGGATGAGAAATCATACAGCCTTTTGGTAAAAATCTCCATTTGTACAGAGGAACAGCTGCATGATTCATATACAATAATACCTTGGTTTGCGAGCATAATTCGTTCCAGAAACAAACTACTCATATTGCAAGACATCGCTCATTTACCAAGTTAAAATGCAATATTAGGTTGGTGGACAAGTAATAGCGGTTTCTGCCATTACAAGTAATGGTAAAAACCGCTATTACTTGTGCACCAACCTAATAGAAGTGTATGCTCATGTTGTGGAACACTAGCAAACCAAGTTACTCGCAATCCAAGGTTTTACTGTATATGGAGAGGAGAATCCATTTTATTATTCTTTGCTGCATGGCTTGTGAACAATTCACTGTGTGGTCACATTATTCATTCTTGTACAAAGTTACCGTATTTTGCCGTGTACAATGCACACCCACATTTTTGGCCCAAACTTGCAGGGAAAAAAATCTTTCGTTTTAATTTTTTAATTCAAATTTTTATCTGTTTATATTTAGGTACTTGTTTTTTGTATTAGAAGGACTTTTAGCATTTATTTTGTAACATATTATGGTACAAGAAATTTCATGTAACAAGTAATTACAAAACACAAGAACAGATACAAGGTACAAGAAATTTTATGTACCTGTAACAAACTTAGGTTATTTACTCATCATAGAAGGCCAAGAACTCTTCATCAGCTGCAAGTTCATCATAAATTCAACAAAACTGATTATTGTATTCCAGGGTATAATTTTGCATATGGATATCATTATTGATTTCTAGAGTTATACTCTTAACTTTAAGAATAAATAAAAGAATTAAAAACATTTATATAAATACAGAATTAGTACTACCCATGCATAATGCACATCCTCATTTTCCCCTCACAAATTTAGGCAAAAAAAGTGCGCATTATACATGGCAAAATAGAATAATTCTCTGGCTAAGGCTCCAAATCCTTCACATGGAAATATTCTCTTATGTATGCTGATTATTTTATTCACATTGCATTGAGCAGAAAACACATTGTAACATGTTTATAGGTAAACAAAGCGGATCAATGTGTAATTGAGGAAGTTTTCTCTAATCAATACCACATTTTTCACACAATCCTTGACCAGCCACAGTGGACTGTTGTCACTTAAAGTGAATATTTTTTACGCCCCCTCCACCAAACTAAGCTTAAACTAATAAATGAACTACCTGGTAGAATGTCTGTATTTTAAATTTTGCTAGACTAGAAACTCTATTTGAGAAAGGATTTTTGTCTGTTTTGCTCACTAAATATCTCCTGTGTGTAGAAGAGCACCCACCCCAAAATAGGTGCTCAAAACATATAGAACTCAGTCCATCTTCTGTCCAACTCCACTTTGCTTTAGTGCAGTAATGGTCTATGATAGCCATCAGCAAACTACAACCAGTGGTCCAAATCCAGCCTGCCACCTGATTTTGTAAAGAAAGTTGTATTGAAACATTTGTTTACATAAACTGATAGCCACTTTCACACTACAACAGTAAAGCTGAATTACCATCACAAAGACACAGTCTAGACCACAAAACTTAAAATATTAATTGTCTGTTTTTTATTAAAAAAATGTTTACCAACCCATGGTAAGTTGCAATAAATTATAAGTAATCTCCCTTTACCCAGTATCACTACTGTCCTTACACACATATTCCCATCCTAGTTCCTTCTTCACTCGCCCCAAAGAAATTATTTCTAAAAATACAAATATGATTTTGTCAATTTCCTGACTTCTTCCCTGGAATATTCATCAGCTAATACCCTCTTTGACATATACAATATTTTCTCAATCTTCAAGGAAAAATACACCTTTCACAATGAAGCTTAAAGCTTATTCTCCTATACACTCATAAACCACATCTCCAACCATATTGCAATGGTACTGCCTTTCTATATAGAAACTCTTGAGCTGTTACTGCCAGGACAAGGAAATGATTAAAGCAATAAAATGGAAAGGGCTGCAAGAGAATTTCTGAAAATAAGAAGAAGTAGAGTAGGAAGGGTATCCAAATGAGGTATCCCTGGATGTCCATGGAGGTCTATATATCTAGGTCTTATGCATTTATGTGCTGAAATGGATCATAATTGCTAAATTAGGATGGTCACCTGGTCTGTTACTCTAACTTCCCCTTTCTATTCTGTACAACTTTCACCCGATGTGGTAGACAGAATTCTAAGATGACCTCTAAAATACTTATTCCCTGGTGTCCACACCTTGTGTAATCCCTACCTTTGAACATGAATGGGACTTGTGAATATAATGGGATAGTCAGCCTCTTGACTAAATTATGTCATGTGGCAAAGGGCGATTGGATAGTCATTTTGTGACTACCTCAATAATTACATAAGACTCTTTCACAGCAGACTGGAGAGAGATTGGAAGTCTGAGAGCACCTAAGAAGGGAGCTCCGTGGCAAGGACATAGGAGTGACTTCTGTGTAAAAGCTGACAAAGCAACAGGACCCCAATCATACTGTTGCAAGGAAATTAATTCTGTCAACAAATTGAGGGAACTCGGAAGTCTATCTTTCCCTAGTTGAGCCTTCAGATAAGGATGCAGATAGCCAACACATTCATTTCAGCCTGGTGAGATACTGAGCAGGGGACACAGCTAAAACATGCCAAAATCCTGGTCCCCAGAACTAGTGAGATAAGAAATTTGTGTTGTTCTAAGCCTCTAAATTTGTGGTAATTTTTAATGCAGCAATAAAAAAAAACCTTATTACTGGGAAAGAGAATTATTTAAACTTTTCCTTAGGGTTGGAAAGACATACTTATTTAGAATGACTATACGAGGTTGGACAATTAAGTTCATGAACACATCCTAGAAAAAGTGCTACATACCTCATTGCTGAATATCACTACAGTCACCTTCAAAGTACTCCCCTTGGGAAGCGGTGCACTGACACCTGCGCCTGGGCCACCCTTGAAAGCAATTTTGGAGCTCTTTTTCTAGAATGGCCATCAGAGCTATTATCACATTACCCTTGATGTCCTGAATGTCATCAAAATGTCTTCCTTTCAATATTTCCTTTATCTTTGGGTAAAGAAAGAAGTCATTGGGGGCCAGATCAGGTGAGGAGGGAGGGTGTTCCAATACAGTTATTTGTTTACTGGCTAAAAACTCCCTCACAGTGCTGTGTGAGCTGGTGCATTGTCGTGATGCAAGAGCCATGAATTGTTGAAGTGTTCAGGTCGTCTACCTTTTTTACATAGCCTTTTCAACACTTCCAAATAGTAAACTCAGTTAATTGTTTGTCCATTTGGTACAAATTCATAATCAATAATCCCTTTGATAAAAAAAAAAGGTTAGCAACATCAACTGCAACAAAGTCTGCAAACTCAGTTGTCACACCTCGTACTTATTTTCTATCACTGCAATTATAACTTTGTTTGTACCATCCTTGGGTTGTCAAATTTCAGAACCTTTATGATGAGAATACCCCATTAGAGAAGTTCATGGTCAGGTTCTATAACTGTAGAGTGAATAAACGTTTTCTGAGCCAGGGAAGTAAGGATGAATTAGCATTTGTGTAGCCTGGATTAGTTGGCTCTGCATTCCTGAGTTCAAGTTTTCTTCAGATTCAACTGGACAATTAAACAAGTGATTCAGGTATTTGCATGAGCCCAATTTAAATTCTTGTAATGACAAGGTTAAAAATAATCTTAAGTGAAATAGTAAAACCTAGGATGGGAATAAAAGTCTGACACTGAAGTGTAAATGTAGAGATTGTTGTATCAGTCAGGAAAACACAGGTCACATTTCAGTAATGAAAAATCTCTAAATCACAGAGGCTTAGAAATATGAAAATCCAATTCTTGCTCAAACCTTACATCCATCATGGTTTGCGCCAAAGGCTCCATTTCCCTGCTTTCATTATCTGAGGCCAGAAAAAGTGAATGTGGGAAATCACACACACCATCTTGAAGCTTTTGCTTAGAACTAACACAAATCATTTTTGTTCACATTTTATTGGCTAAAACAGGTCATGTGGCCTGTATTAGAGCTCTCCAGAGAACAGAACCAATAGAGTGTGTGTGTGTGTATTATTTATTTTAAGGAATTGGCTTACATGATTATGGAGGTTGACAAGCCCAAAATCTACAAGGTAGGCTGGCAGGCTGGAGACTCAGGGAAGAGCTAATGTTGCAATTTGAGTTCAAAGGCACCCTGCTGGCAGAATTCCCTCTTCCTCTGGGAAGTTAAATATTTTTTCTCTTAAGACTTTCAGCTGTTTGGATGAGGCCTAGCTACATTATGGAGGGTAACCTACCTTACTGGAAGTCTACTGATGCAAATGTCAATATCACCTGAAAAATACTTTCATAGAAACATCTAAAAAAAGAAAAAAAGTGTCTGACCAAATATCTGCCTACAGCCAAGGTGACACATATAATTATCCATCACAGGGCCATACCTTACTTCTAAGGAAGTACAGTGCTACCATAGGCCTGGTATGTAGAGAGCTAGAAACAGTGGGCGAACATCACTGCAGCAAATTGCAGCCAGACAAAGAAACTAGAGATACATGTTTTGCCATGTATCTATTTCCTTGAACAGGGCAAATAAATAGAGACTGCTGAGCTGGCTGTTGGGACTACAAAATAAGTTAGGATTAAATATCTGCCACGAAGGAGTTGAGGTTTTGGGCATACTGTTTTTACACATCAAAGCGCAAGGACAGATGCAGCTCTTAACTTTGATGACCCGGCACAAGGTCTGTTTGATGATCTCAAGAAGCTGATTGAATTGGGGACAGAGAGGGAAAACAATTGGGATTCAGAAGTGTGTAGAAGAACACTTACACTCAGAGGTTCAAAGGAGGCTGCCTACCTTCATAGCTATGGCCTTGTTGGTAAAGCACTGTCAACAAACTCAATGGCTGCCAACATCTTTCTCTTAAGAAACTGTAAAAAGCTTCAGCTAAGGAGCTCAGTCTGCTTTGAGGTGGAAACAAATGTCCTCTTGTACTTTTCTTTTACAGGAGGAAAATAATGTCCTAGGTCTTAAAATGTCAAAGATGCTTTTTGTTTTGCATTGTTTGATTTTTTTTTTCCTTAGTGAAAAGTTTGAAGATGATAAATTTAGGAACTTCAAAAATCTCAAGGCTTTTAAAAAGCTTA
>NW_017732412.1:75585-119539 GCF_001890085.2 Hipposideros armiger | reverse complement strand
CAGCCTGTGCTCATAGCAACTCTGTGAGGCTGGTATACCTCTGCTTTATAGCTGAGGAAACTACGTAAGACTCAGGAGGAACTTGGCCTCAGGGATAGCTGACTCTGAAGGCACATTCTCTCTCTTTATTTCCACTACACCCCATAGCCTCTCATAAATAACTACTTTTTATGACCACTAGAGCTCTGAAGAGTCATATGTGAAAATACTGCTACCATTTATTTAAATGAATGAGTGAGTCAGAGAATGTGGAGCTAAGGCCAACTTAGAGGTCATCTTTCAGTTCCTAATTTGGCAGATGTGGAAAATGACACCCAGGGAAGTTTAAGTTACTAACAAATGACAAAGCAAGGACTAGGGTCCATATTTCCCTTCCTTCTTTCCTTCTGTCCTCCCCTCCCTCATTCCTCCTTTCCATTCATTCCTTAATTCCCAAAGTGACTACATGATATGGCATGTATATTAGAAGGAATTTTTATGTGCTAGAAATATTTATTTCCTCTCAAGGGCTACCTGATGACACTTTCTGGATACTACTATAGCAAACCTTCTATTTCTTTACTGATTTAGACACTACTATCAATATTCAATATTTAAACCAGAAGAATATGGAGCATTTTTATTATAGATGTTTTTAATCATATCACCTCACGTCCCAAAACTCATCTCTTTGTACACATGGGTAAAGGGAATAACTGAAGTCTATATCCTTGAAAGCAAAAAATTTAAAGTTTTAGCTACTATTTAAAAGTGGTGTTGAGTGACTTTTTATTTGAATAAGTAAAACAAACATCTTAAACATGTCTGAA
This sequence comes from Hipposideros armiger, assembly GCF_001890085.2. Lineage (NCBI taxonomy): Eukaryota > Metazoa > Chordata > Mammalia > Chiroptera > Hipposideridae > Hipposideros > Hipposideros armiger. Next base: position 118,730 of record NW_017732412.1, on the reverse strand, counting down.
TATCTCAGAAGCAAAAAATAAACTCAGTGGATTGCTAATAATGCATAAATTCCCCAGTAATATTTGCCATCCACTCTTCTAAAGAGAAAAAAAAATTGATATCTTAAACAGCAAAAATAAAATTCCTTTATAACAAAGTTACTCAAATAAAATAAAGCATCTGACACAAATGTAATAATTAGAAGCCCAGCTGCCAGGATACTGAGTAGGGCATGGGGGCATATTTTAAATGAATGTACCCACTGGTAGCAAATTTAAAAAGCATGTATAATCTAGTTATGTGTGTACATGTGTGTATGTGTTTATCTGTGTGTGTTTTTGTGCGTGTATTACACTTTCTACAAACTCATACTATGTCTTATTGTTGAAGTCGATCATCATGGGATAAAAAAGACACTGTATATTATTTAAATCTGCCTAGAAACTTACATTACTAGAAAGAGATCTTTATAGAATCATACATCATTCTGTCTTCTCATTGTCTCAGACAAAAGTGACTCCCTTTCAAGGTTTACCTTTAACCTCTCCTCTTTCAAATACACATCTTTACTTTTTAGTTTCCAGAATAAAGTACCAGAGCCAAATGCTATGAGGTAATGATTAATACAATCATTTATCTTTCTCCTTCTCCAAATCAGAATTTTTGAGACTTAGATTGTCAACAATGAAATATTTTGGGGAGAGAAGGACAGGAGATACTTTTTTAAAGTTTTCACAGCCCTGTAAAGCTGAGCTAGTTACTTGGCATTATTATTATTTTATCTAAAGCATTTCAGGCTTGAGTGGGGATGGGGGGCATAGGTTCAAGTATTCAGAGTACAGGCAAAGTAAGCAGCTGTTAGGCAGCCTGGAGCTAAACATATATCCCCAAAGACCCAGCCACTGATACTTGTGGAGATAAAGTATCAATACTATGTCCAAGTAGAAGTGTGACTACATTAAATATGTGTGGAGAGAGCATACTGAACTGGCCCCTGGGCCTTGTTAGCATTAATGAATGTAAATTTTCAAGCAGAGTAGAGACTTGAGCGAGTGGGATAAGGCATACCTCTTTTTCCTTCCCCTTTACTTTCTTTTTTTTCTTTTTAAAGTTTATTGGGGTGATAATTGTTAGTCAAGCTACATATGATTTCACTGACATATGGGATATAAAACTGAAAACAACAAAAGAAGAAGACAAACAAACGAAGAAACAAAAACTCATAGCCACAGATAACGGTTTAGTGATTATAAGGGAGAAGGGAGTGGTAGATGAGGGTAAAAGGGATCAAATATATGGTGATGGAAGGAGAACTGACTCTGGGTGGTAAACACACAATGTATTATACAGATGATGTATTACAGAACTGTATACCTTCCCTCTTTACTTTCACCACCTGGAATCTTCTCTCCTTTCTAGTCCTCCAAACTCATCAGATTCCACATTCACCACAAAGCCACTTTGGCTTCTTCCAGTTTCAACTCACATCTTATTTTCTAAAGCTCACAAAGTCCAGAGGAGTGTGTTAGCACTTTACCAACTTGTTTTTTATCTTTTATTTTAAGCTCATTTTGCCTCCCTGGGTATGTGGTGACTCTCTCTAGAGATTATACTTTTACTAGACCCTGTACAACACTCAGCACATGCTAGATATTCAACAATTAATTATTAATTTGCTATCTGATAGATTTTAAAGAAAGATTACAATAATGGTATAACACCTAGATATGATTCAAACTTTATGTTCTGAGGGAAGAGTAATTACAGAGGACCTTCACAATCTGTCAAACCCTTTCCACATTTTGTGCCACTACTGGAGCAAAGCTTTTCCTTTGGACACCTCTAAGCATGTCCCCCAAAATCCAACAGCAAAGCAAGAAAGTAAAAATTAAGTGAGCAGTATGATTGTGAGAGACAGGGGAGAAAATAAAGAGGGACAATATAAAATACTAGGCATTATTATTTAATTTCATTGTAACCAAAAAAAATCCCACAGGGTGTATATTTCTTGTCCCTACTTGACAGGTAGAGTCTCAGAGGGTGTTTGATCAAAAGTAAAGGAAGACCTGGGAAACACACAGAGTTGACTGGCACCCCAGTTCAGAGCTCCAGGAGGTTAGATCTCACTGATGAGGGGGGAAAGAGGGAAAGAGGGAAAGAGGGAACAAGAGTGGATAAAAGAGTTAGCTGTATTGGGAGAGAAGGTGCTGTAAAACCAGTTTACATGGCACTTGGAGCTCTAATGGCCCTTGTCTACTCTTGGTGCAGAAAATGGAAGGATAATCCTTGTTGGAGAATGGAAACAAAGAACAAAAACCTACTAGAGAATTTTATAGGGGAGAAATACTGCCTCTTTCAGTAGGCTGAAGGAATGTCCATTTCAAAACTATACAATGAAAATGTCAGTGCTTTTTAGTTCCCTGAAAATTGTTCATTCCCTTTAATGCAGCTCTCTCACTTAACTTCAAAGAGACTTACAAATGAACTACCCAATTAAAATTGCCCTTAGTTCAAGTCAACTAGTTTAAGACTAATTGTCTTCTTCTTACTTATGATAAGTGTTGACTATTTTGTTGTCACATCAATTCAGCAGAAAATTTCCCTACATGGTTAGAACTTATTCACATCTCCTAAAAATCTAGCACATGTAGAACACTGAAGACTGAATTTAGAATTTTGTACAAAAAAAAAATTCAAAAACCTCCTTTAAATGATAAAATTTTGACATTTATTCCTTAAATAGTATAAATTTCCAGAATCAAGAAATTTTATCACGGTATAGAAGTATCTATTTGTTTCCATATGATTAGCTACAACATACTATTCTTTTTTATTTTTTCCATGTCATGTAGATTAATTTACCATTACAATTTTTAAAAATATATAATGAAGTGGGCAACATGAAAGCCAGTGATCCATTTTGTGTTTTTAATTTGAAATCTATGGGTTTGCTTCCCCCCTCCAGTTTTTCAAAATCTGTGGTCATACCTTATTAACTTTTTGTGTACCTCATGATACCTGGGACATTGCCATGCTTAAATTATATATTTAATAACTCATTTATGATTTGAAAATAAAGAGACTTTTATTTCTTCCCAACATATTTAAAATTCTGAAACAAAAGTGTTTTCAAAGCAGAGGTGGTAAGTAAGCTAGCAGCCTGTCAGCTACTAGACAGGGTGTACAGATGTATTTTGTTTGGGTGGAATACCATTTTTTTTCAATTTTTTGGAAGAGTTCCTTTTGAAGAACCAAGAGATGTTTACAGAAAGGTCCAGATTTTTGTCTTGCCTTTAAGAATGAGAAGATCTTGCAAGACCTGACCTTAATTTCTATGTGACAAGCAACACCTAGAGTGGTGTCTCCTTTGAAATAGGACCGCACTGTATTTCTGAAGCTGATGTTGAATAATAATGTATGTCAACTATAATTATATATACATATAGTCTCAGCACATGGAGTAGAGAGTGGGAATGGAATCAATGGAATTGTAATAGATAAGTATGATATCGGGGGTGGGAGGGCAATACATGGGGGAAGGGGGGTTGTTACTTTGTGAGGGTGAAAAAGATAACTATTGTATTGTTCTGCACACCTGAAACTAACAATAAAAACATTAAAAAAAAAAAGAGAGAAATAGGACACCCCCTCCAATTCCCCAGTGCCCACGGCCCTCTGCTGTCCTGTACACAGCTTGCTTCATTCATTTACATCACCTGCTTTATTAAGAATCCCTGCTGTAAAGAACAGCACGTTTCCTCATCACTCGAAAGACATGTTTTACAATGCTATCTGCTTTCAGTATTTCCCAAAAAGAGTCTTTAAGGGTGAAGGTTGCAGAGAAATAGAATGTCTTCAGATTTCATTTGGTCACAGTAATTAATCACCTACCTGTTAGATGTCACAATCAGTTCCACAGTAACAAAGATCTTGTAAACAGAGAATTACCACAGGGAATCAACATTATTTCCAGGAAAAAAGAAGGAGAAGGAGTACGAGGAGAAAGATAAGAACTCATTAAATTTGAAATATTTTCCACAAGATTATGCCTGGTCATTTACAAGTGAAAGAACAGAAAAAAGATGTTTGCTATCGAAATTCTTTCATAATCAACTTCTTTTCAAAGTGTTCCTGGTGAGAATTCAAAACTGCCACCCCCTTGTCCATATCTTATTTTTTTTTTATATTCACCCACTTCCGTTCTTTTTATCCACCATGCTACTTCAAATACCACAGCCCAGCAAAATACAGTATCTCTTTCTCAGCGAGTCTTAATATCCTTCTGTCATACAAAGCATTGCAGTTCATTTGATTGTTCCGTCATTCATCAGTAGCTCCTATTAGCTCTGGGTACAATGTTTTGGTAATGCTTCTTCCCATTATACTGTGGCACCTCTTAATTGTACATTTGTTGCTTTACTGAACAATCAGGGAGCAAATTTATTCTTAGGGTCTATGTGCTATCATGACAATGTATGTGAATTAATTAGAAACAGACCTTTTAAGTAACTTGAAGGAGGCAATGAAGAAAGCCAGTGCTAAACCTAGACACATACCATATTTTTTTTACTCTTCAACCCCAATATAAACTGTTTTCCTACCAAAATACTGTTTAGGTTGCTTTCAGGTACCGCTTCAGCTTCATGGCACAAAACAATTCCCAATCTAAATTTATGCTTCTATATAATTAACTTTGGTTAATTTTTTAAACATTCTGAAAACCAATGAAATAGCATTTTTTATTTAAAAAATGAATTCAATGAAACAATTACTGCACAAACTATGGGTATTTCAAAATAGAAATATTTTGTATAACTCTGCATATAACCTTCTTAGAAGTGTGTGTGTGTGTGTGTGTGTGTGTGTGTGTGTGTGTGTGTGATCATTACATATTTTTGTAAGCTCAACAGATCAGCCCTCTGAATTGTGAACTCCATGCTATGAGGACGCTAAGAAACTGGTTTCCTTAGTGATAGTTACTAAGCACTTGGAAGATATTGGAATTTTCTTCTACCTTATAGTAATACGTACTGTACTTTTTTTCTTCCAGAGACCTCATTATTTTCACAAGGTAAAGTTATTTAATTCAAATGTGTTTCAAAGGAAGGCAGAGTGTCTAGCTTATGAACCTGCTACTGAATCTAAACATTTGAACCAGTTTATTAAATATATTAAAATATAGATAGCTACAGAAATTATTTTCAAAATTAGTTCTTTAAAGATTCCTATAATTGCAATATGTATATGATAACATTGTTTAGTGCTTTCAACAGGCGAATATTTTTATTAGATTAAATAGAAAGTTCAGCTTGATTCACTTAGACTTTGTAACTACTGTTCTCTATTAATAGTCTATTACACTTCCGGTTTTTACCTGACTGACCATTGATTGATTTTTCAGTCGGCCACACAGTTATGTTATGCATGATTTTGTCACATAGTAAGTAAAATTAGAGTTTCATTTGGACTTACATAAATGTTTGAGTATATGCATTGCCTATAATTTCCGATTTGCCCCTAATTTATACACTTATTATTCAGACCTCAATGTTACACTTCAGTTACACACTCAATAAAAAATAAGAAAGTCGAAGTAAATAACTGAAGAAAATTTACTCTGTTTCTAAGTAAAAATGATTTGGTCCTGAAGTAGGTGGATAATATAAAGGAGGACAGGGCCAGGGAGGCAACTGGCTCCATCAAGGAACCATTCCTAGCTGACTGAGTTCCTTATTAGCCATGCTGAGAATCACTTCAGTTTGTTTAGAAGCTCAATCTTGGTAATTGGCATTGCTTGTTCTAGATACTTGCTGAATTACATTGAGTTTTTAGTTTTTTTGTCATTAGGTTTCTGGCATTATTTTCCTGCACATTGCAATCCCACTGGGGTAAAATGATTAGAAAGGCCTTTGTGTAACTGTTTTGTTTCTGCCAAGGAAAAAGTCTCACAGACAACAGCATAAATGAAGGGTGATTTGCTGGTTCAATATTTAACATTGATTTCAAGTGGGTACTTATAAAATTATACAATGTAGACGATTTTCAACAAAATAGTAATTCCTAAAATTCATATTTTCCTAGACATTTTTAAGGTAGACTGGGCTCCTTCCTGTGTGGCCTGTTTTTTTGCTGTCATTCTCTAAACACCTCACTGCTACTTTCAGATCTTATGTCCCATCTCACCCCATTTGCTTCATAACTCACTGCAATCTGGTGCCCCCAACTATCACTGCTCTGAAACCTGCTTTCTCAAATATTTTAAATCATATTCTTAAAATTGGACATGACTTCTCTGCAAAAGTTTCCTCTGGGTTCTGTGACCCTGTTCTGGCCTGGCTTTCCTGCTAGTTCCCTTCCAGGCTTTCCACTCGCTCACAAGAGTGCCTTTTGTTGGCTTAAATGTAGTAATTCTCTTAAATGTAGTAATAAGACTGCGTCATATCGCTTCATTCTCTTCCAGCCCTGGGAGGCCTCGTTGTCACTCACTGGTTCAAACCCTATATGTATAAAGATGAATCTCAGCCTTATATCCAGTCTCACTCAGATTCAAAATTTTCATTTCCAGTTTTGTGTTGCATACAAAGGAACCTGAATTTCACGGGCAAGATATTCATAATTAAATTCATTATCTCTACCTCCTTTCTTTCTGCTTTTTGGTGAATAACATCATCATTTAAAAAAAATTCTGTGGTAAATATTAATGATGTTTAATATTTCTTGTTATCTTCTCTTTCTGGGCTCACAAGAGGATGCCACTTCTACATTCCCTTAAAGTCAGTCATAGCCACGTGACATAGTGAGAAAAAAAAAATCCTTTGTTGCTTGAGCCATTGGACTTTGGGGATTGTTTGTTATTGAAATGCAACTGAGTTCATTCACTCTGACTACTATATAATTTCTCAGATATGAAATCTGGTGTCAGTGAGTTAGTCAGGAATAAGTTTAGGGGTATATAACATAACAAATTAAAATGTAAATGACAAAAACATGTTTTTATCTTTACCTCTGTGTCAGGTGAAAAGTGTCCAGGCGCAAGCGTTCCCAGGCTGCCCAGAGGTGACTTGGGGTCACCAGCTCATCACCAGAAGGAACATCACCTGCGGCACTTGGCTGCCACTTCATACACAGGATGGTTGGTGGTGCTGTCACCTGTTCCATCCACCTCTCAGCACCTGGGAGGAAGAAATGGAAGAAGGAAACTTCTCTTTCGATGAGAATTTCTAGAAGTTGTATTTATGCCTCACAGGCTCGAATATAGTCCCATGGCCACACCCAGCTATGGAAACCCTAAAATAAAATCTTTTAGATGGACGGCAATGTGTCCCCCTGAAATCTGGGCAATGTTACTATATAAGAAAGGGAAAAGAAATATTGAAGGGTAACTAGCAGCCTCAGCCATAGTCACGGTTGACTTGAACATTACCTCACGCTTCACGTCATCAAATTTTATTAGTCCCACTTTAAATTCTGTTTTTTGTTTTGTTTTGTTTTGCCACAATAATACTATAGAAATAGTTTTCACTAGACTATTGCAATCACTTGATAACTGCTTTTCCTCCATCCTTTGAGAAATGGAACTTCTCGATGTTCAATCCTTCATGCAGCTATGAGTTACTAGTTTATATAATCACTATATAATCCTTTACTCATTCTTCGTACATTCTTCAATGATTCCTTATTACCCATAAAATGGAGTTCAAATTCTTTAGCATGAGATTCAAGACCTTCCATTGTAAATTTGGCCATAATATGCCTTTACGCCATCATTTCCCACTATATAATACACACTCACATATGTTCCTTCTTTATGGCATCTCACTTTTTCCTCCTAGGGGTAGGCAGAGTCCTGCCTCACCTCCATTAATCACTGTTGTTTTCATCTTTCAAGCATCAGTTGAAATATCGCTTCCTTTAGGAAGACTTTTCACATCCCTCTGGACATTTGCACTGTTCTTTCTTCCTTCTCTGCCACAATATTATTTATATATTTTTTAGCCCTTAGACTTGTATGTCTGTATGTATATATCTTCCCCATTGACTCACAAGAACTTTGAATGTAAAGACTGCGTCTTTCTTAATTTTGTACCTTTAAAAGTTTCATATGCATAATGGATATGTAGGAAATGATTGCTGAATGAGTATATATATGAGATTCTGTGCCACAGAAATATTTGTATCCGCGCAATAAATATTAAGACATGAATATAAATAATGTCTCATTTTGTACTTCTGTGGCATTAACTACAGTTAAGTAAGACAACATTGGCTTTGAACCAGCTTCTTCCTAGACCTGCCATAATTTATCTTAAATATCCTTCATGACCTAATTGAAAGTCCTAATTACAGTAAATGAAAAAATGTTGTCATATTAGCTGCTTTATTTGGAATACAAAGAAGCCTGATTGCTGCCTAATCAGCTAGATTAGCACCTAATAAAATGTAGTTCCCTAAAGGAGCTTTGTAAGTATTGATTTTTAATTGCCTGATCTCTGCAGTAAATCAACTAGTGGGTTCTTCTTAGAAAACTTAGGCTCCCTTAGGTGGTCTCCTACCCTTTTCAAAATAGGCACAGTAGTACTGATGCCAAGAAATAAAAATCCTATCTATGTTATAGTCTTTTTTTATTATTATTATTTGCATACCTTAGTTTATTTCCTTGTAACTATGTCATAGTCTTGCTTCAGGTAGAATGAGCCAGATGCACTATATGTGCCTAGCTATGCATTATTCTAAAACCAAAATTATTTGGCAATTATTAGAAGCAAACTCATGGACTAATGTGTCTTTCTAAATGAACTTATTTTAAATAAAAAAGATCTTGGTGCACAATCACATTTAAGGATAGAGGGGCCCTTACAGTATCTCCTTTCCTTGGGCTATTTATCCCCACTCCAGGCTCTAGGGGTGGGTCCTATTTGGCCATAATTCACTCAGTGAGGTTGGGACCTACTCTGACACTTTTGAGTCCTTAAGGGGATATGGCCTACGAACTACGGAGGAATTGACATAAGAATCTCTGAAAGGTGGAGTAGAAGAGTGATTAACCTGTGCCGGTAGTCAGTCTACACTCTGGACATATCAATGTGCACACAAGCAAATCCTTTCAATTGTTTAACCCAGTTTAAGCTTCCAAACTAATGAATTACACAGAGGCCCAGAGTCACAGAGGTCTGTGTCACCTCCACAAATTTTTCAAGCACTTAATGGGGAAATCAGATGCTTTTAAAACATAATCTAAGTGATTCTTCTTAAAAAGTAAACTTGCCCATGGAAAAACTATTGCTTAAATATTGGCCTCTGGAAATATTTAAGGGTGAACTCTTTTAGACAATTTGTATAAATCTAGAAGAGAGACAATAATTATGAATAAAGTACTTTGAATTTCAGTGCCTACAGAAGCAATCCTCTTTGACTAGCTGGCCATTATTGATCCAGCTTTCTCAGTTCAAAGAATCAGAGCTAATTATGCCTGCAAAAGATTTATTGTCTCTTCACAGCTATTGTTTTCATATTGATATCATAACTGTATGTTTTGGAAACACTGAATGTTTATTTCATGAGTTTGTTTCCTAGCAATAATTTGTTAAAGCCTGAAGAACTGGCATTTACTCAAAAAATATAAGTTATTAAATTTTATTTACCTCTCTGAGAACATTGCCTCTGTATATTAAGAATAATGTTTCAAAAAATAACTTATAAATGAAAGGTCAACATACTGAAGCCCATCACCTAATTACTCCATGTCACAGAGTAAGAAACATTTTAATTTCCATACTTTACCCCTGGATTTAAATTATTCTGAGACTCTAAGGAATAAGTTAAAATTCACTTGGCACCAAAGATAATGGCAGATAATAAAGAAGATTCAAACATGTAACTGTTCTATTAATAAATTGTATCTTTTGCTGAAAAAATACAGCCCAATTTAATACCAAAGTTAAATATTTAGTTACTTGCTAAAAATGTTTTAAAAAATAAATTACTATGGTTAATAATATGGTATTATATACTTGAGAGTTGCTGATACTACATCTTAAGTGTTCTCAGCCCCCCCACACACATACACGCACGCAGAACACTAACTAAATATATGAGGAGATGGATGTGTTAATTATCTTGATTCGTACTCATTCTACAAGGTATATGTATATCAAATCATTACATTGTAGACTTCAAACATTCACAATTATATTTGTCAAGTATTCATTAATAAATTTGGGGAAAATAAAGTCTTATGCGTCTTCTTTGTCTGGTTCTTGATCTCTTTATCATTAATTTATTTGCATGCATATAAATGCATGTTTTAATTTTTAGTCATCTGTATTCATTTGCTAGCACTCCCATAATGAAATACCACATATTTGTTGGCATACACAACAAAAAATTATTTTCTCCCAGTTCTGGAGGCTGGAAGTCCAAGATCAAGGTACCAGCAGGGTTAGCTTCCTCCCAGACACCTCTCCTTGGCTTCTAAATGGCCATCCTCTCACTGTCTCTTCACGTAGTTGTCCCTCTGTGCAGGGGCACTCCTGGTATCTCTTTCTCTTCTTATAAGGACACCAGTCATATTGCATTGAGCCCTACCCTAATGGCCTCATTTTAACTTAATCACCTTTAAAGGGCTTATCTCCAAATACACTTACATTCTGAAGTACCGCCAGTTGGGACTTCAACATGTGCATTTTGGGACGACATAATTTAGCCCATAACTGTCGCTTTGCTTCCTTTTTAACATAAAATGTATAAGTTACAAATATATTCACACTCACTATCCTATCTTGATTATTACAACAGGGCAAAGGGTATATACTAATGCATATTCTTGCCAGGGAGAAAGTGTCTGATGTGGAGGGGACATTTAGTCAGTATTTGTTGAATAAATGAATGAATGAGTGGATGTTTACATAGATATAATTAGCAGATTCATATGTATATGTTCCACAGACTTCTCAAATGCAACCTCGTCAAAGTTGAACTCACCCCTTCCTCTCACAAATCTTTTCCTTCTCTACCCACTACTCCGTCCAGAATCCTTAACCTCTCCCTTTTCTTTCCTTTCCCTGCCAGTTAGCCATCAACTCTCATAGGCTCTACCTCATTAATATATCTTTGATCCCTGCATTTCTCTTTAGCCGTGTCACAATGTTTATCTTTCATATTTTTGCAATGCTCATGTACTATACATCTTTACCACAGAAATCTATTCTCCACATTAGTCATTTCAGCTGCTCTCTGCTAAAATCCTTCAATTGTTTCCATTGTTCTTAGCATAAATCCTGACCTCTGTCCTTGTAAGGCTCTACATGAACTCATCCATTTTTATCCTCTTCATGACTCACAGCTCTCCATTTCATAGCCCATTGCCCCCGTGGTACTGAATGATGAATAAGTCCTGAAATCGACTGTGTGTTTTTTCACTTCTAACAATTATCATATGTTCCTTCCTTAATCTAGAACATTCTTTCCATATTCCTATCACCTTTATTTATAACTACCAAAATCCCATTTGAACCTGGGGATTCAGCTAAGGGGTCACCTCCTGCTTGAGGCTTTTGTCGAGCATAGTTTGAATGCTCCTTCTATGTTTTTATCAGAGGCTGGCTAAAGGAAATTCTGGAAAGTTTATAAATATTACAAACTTAAAGATAATTCAGTAAAGTAGTCAAATCAAGAATCATTAGGCTTCATAGGTACAAACAAAAACCTGCTACAAGTTATAATGGAAGAAGACAACATTTACAATAACAATTTTGATAAAATACCTACAGTAACAGGAATTATAAAATATCCCTGCAAATAAACGCTGAAACCTAGTGAGAAGTACAAATGAAGACTTGAATAAACAAAAGGATACTGCATTGACTGAAACAAAGACTGCATGGGGCCGGCCGAGTGGCGCGATGGTTAAGAACTCGCTTGGGATGCCAGAGGGCCCCGGTTCGGATCCCACATATGAGGGCCAGTGACACTGCCCTCCACAGCTAAGATGCTGAACAACAGCTCAACCTGGAGCTGGGCTGCCATGAGTCGCCGGCGACAGCGTGGGCTGCAGTCCCTGTGGCAGTGGATTGCCATGGGCTACCGTGTGTGGCCAGCAGCCAGCGTGAGCGGCCAGCAGCCGCAGTGAGCGGCCGTCTAGAAGCCGGTGACTGATCTGCCTCGCCAGAGAAGAGCGCAATGATGGTGCCAACTTGGGCCAGTGAAGCAACGTCCTCCACAACTAGACTGAAGAACAAAACGACAGCAACTTGTCTGTTCCCCTTTCCCCAATTCCCCAGCACTGTTCCCATCCCCCCAATTTCCCAATAAAAATCTTTAAAAAAAAAAAAAAAGACTGCATGACTCAATGGACTCATAAAGATGACACTTATATCTAAATTAATCTATAAATTTTATACTTTCTCAATAAAAATACCAATATATTTGTGATTTGAAAAGCAGGTTGTAAAAGTCAAATAGAAAATAAACAAGCAATGATAGCCACAATAATTGTAGAAAAAAATGAGTAACAGCTCATGTCTACTATCACAAGAAATTCCAGATGGATCATAGATTTGAATGTAAAATCTGAAGCCATAAAAGTAATAAAAGAAAACATGAAATACTTTATATAATATTTGTATAAAAATTACCTTTCAAAGTATGACAAACTTCAGAAAGCAGTAAAGAAAATATAGATAACCCAAGATTTTCTATATCTCAAACCCTCTATAGTCAATATCCCAGGTAAAAAAGATGGTGCACCCAAATCGAGTGCTTTGAATAAAAGGACTATTTACAAAGCTTAGTGTAGGATATAAGGAAAACCAGAGGTAATGCACTTTCTGAGGACTGGTACTAGCCCGACACACTATCTCCCTTAAGCCTGAGGGAGGAAGAGAGGACCAGTTACTGGACTCAGAGAGAGAAATATGCAATGAGGGTTGCCTGGTAGAACCTGATCCTGCAGGAATACAAACACCCTCCAGGGATGGAGGGAGAAAATCAGGGTTATAAATATCCTTCCCTCACTCTCCTCCCTTACTTTAACCTCCTGCTAGTACTCCTGATTGGTGAAACTTAACCAGTATCCATCAGTCAGTCCATCGAGTTCATTCTCTTCAGGCAAAAAAGCTAAAAAATACAGTAAGCAAAATTAAGTGCTTAATAAATTGGACTCAGCAAAGATCATTGTGAACTAGAATGTAAATCAGTGTAAAATACCAGATTGAAGGACAGAAAGTAAAAGGGCTGAAAAACTAAAAACAATAGAGGTATGTTGTATATTGTCAAAAGTTCTAAAAGAAAAATTGGCAAACGAGTATGTAACAGAAGCAATATTTGAAGATGTCCTGTCTAAGAAATCTCAAAAATTACTGTATGTTTCAACAATTGGCTTTGGGAAAACTGAATATCCTCATGCAAAAGAATGAAGTTGCATCTTACCTTAAACCATATACAAAGTTCAACTCAAAGTGGATCAAAGACCAAATGTAAGACCTAAAACTACAAAACTCTTACAAGTAAACATAGGGGAAAAGTTTTATGACATTATGTTTTCCTGGCTATGACACTAAAACCACAAGCAACAATAGAAAAACAGATAAATTGGACTACCACAAAATTTAAAACTTTTGAACATTATAAGACACTGTCAACAGAATGAATATTTTCTCACAAAATGGAAGAAAATATTTGCAAATCATATATCTGAAAAGGGGTTAATATCCACAATAAAGAACCCTTACAATTCTACAAAAACAAGAAAACAAACAACTCATTTTAAAAGTGAAAAAAAGGCTTGAAGAAACCTTTCTCCAAAGATATACAAGTGGATTATAAGCACATGAAAAGATGCTCTACGCACTAATCATTAGAGGAATGCAAATTAAAACTGCAATGAGATACCATTTCACATCCATTAGGATATCTATTATCGAAAACACAAAATAACTAATATTAGTAAAGATGTGGATTAATTCAAAGCCCTGTGCACCATTTGTAAGAATGTAAAATGGTACAGCTGCTATGGAAATAGTATGACAGTTCCTCAAAAAATTAAAAATAAAATTACCATATAATCCAGCAATTCTATTTCCAAAATAATTAAAAGCAAAGTCACTGATAGATATTTATATACCACATTCATAGCAACATTATTCACAATACCCAAAGAGAGGAAGCAACCCAGTATCCATTGACAGATGAATGGATAAACAAATTGTGGTATGTACATATGATGGAATATTATTCAGCCTTAAAAAGGGAGGAAATTTAAACACATGCTACATCAGAGATGAACCTTGAAAACATTATTCTTAAGTGAAACAAGCCAGTTACAAAAGGACAAATGCTGTAAGATTTCACTTATATGAGATACCCAGAGTGGTCAGATTCATAGGAAAGCAGCATGTGGTTGCCAAAGGCTGGAGGAAGGAAGATATGGAGAACCATTATTAAATGGGTATGAGTTTCAGGTTGGGAGGATGAAAAAAGTTCTAGAGATGGACCGTAGTGGCGTGAATGTACTTAATGCCACTAAAATGTGGTTAAATGGCAAATGTTCATTTTTTGTAAAATGCAGTTTTGTAAAGAAGTAAATTCTCTACAAATTGGTACATAGATTCAATGCAATCTCAATCAAAATTGTGTATAGGGATGCTCAGGTCAAAAGCACGGCAAACACCTGAGGGTTGGTGGACAGGTAGGGCTAAAGGCATCTGAGGGGGCACAGAAAGTGAATCTTGTACTTGAAGAAAAATAAAAACTCAGTTTTACAATTTCCCCTTCTTATCATAGTGTGTAATTTGTAGTAGGATCTTTATACTCTTTTTTAATAATTAAAAAGATTTGTGGTAAAATAACAAATATATTTTGCTTTTCTTTCTTTTTTAAAGATTTTATTGAGGAATTGGGGGAGGAGAACAGCCAAGTTGTTGTCCTTCAATCTTAGTTGTGGCAGGTGAAGCAAGCTCAGCTCCAAGTTCAGTCACGCTGCTCAGCTCAAGGTGCTGTGTTCAATTCATTGCAGGTGGGCGTAGCCACCATCCCATGCGGGAGTCGAACTGGCATCCTTGTTGTTAAGAACGCATGCTCCATCCCCTTAGCCACCCGGGTGGCAGCTCAGCTCAAGCTGCCGTGTTCAATCTTAGTTGCAGGTAGGCTTACATAGCCCACCATCTCATGCAGGAGTAGAACCGTCAACCCTGTTGTTAGGAGCACGTGCTCTCACCAGCTGAGCCATCCTGCCGCCTGTTGGCAGCTCAGCAGCAGCTCAGCTCAGGCGCAGCTTACTGGCCCATGTGGGAATCAAACCGGCGGCCCTGTTGCTCAGAGCTTGCACTCTTGAGTAAGCTCTTAGTCAACTGAACCATTCGGCCGGCCCTATATTTTGCTTTTCTTAGTTAAAAGGGAGGTTGCGTTCGTGTGTCTTATTGACACAACTTTCTTTCTTGTTCCAATTATTTTTATGTCCCACGAAATCAAGATTGCCTACAAACAATAACACACCATAGGAAAAATGGGCATAGGCTACGAATTGACATTTCACAAGAGAAAAGAAAGTGACCACTAATCCTATGATAATCATATCAACCTCAGACACAAAATTAAACGGCTTGAATGAAAATGCTCATTTACCTCTGCTGCCTTATACAACTCCACTAAAATAACAATAAATGGATATCAATAGAAATGAAAGCAGCCGTTAATATACAATATCCATAAATATTTGCAAGATAGAAAGTGGACAAAGGCATGGTAATTGATATAAAAGGGTAAAGAGAGTTTAAGTCTCACCACCGGCGCAGTGGATACCTATAACAGAGCATACCAATTCACCAAGTAAAGCCTGTACAAGGCTCAGGAGAGAAGAACCACTTATTGCCAGAGGAGATGGAAGATGTAGTAGAAAGCATGGAAGTCAATTCAAAGTGAGCATAACATGGAGTTAAAATCAAGGTCTCTTCTGCTTCCCTGCCAACCACATGCTTATTCTTCCCTGTGGGGAAAACCAAAAGGTTTTTTTCCCAGAAAAATTGAACTATAGAAGCTCCAGATTCACAGAAACCAGTTTGTTGAAAGTGGGGGTGAGGAACTGAAATAAAAATAAGAGGTTAAGTGAGATTTTACCCACTAAATAGTGAAACACCCCCTTTCCATACGTCCCCACCTCCACTTTATTTCCCAGCTATTAGATTAGTGTTACAGCCAGGCATTGATGAGAACATAACGAAGTCACAAACTGAATGGTTCTTCACAAGAGAAATTGAGGACCCCAGAGATACACTCAACAAATACTGGCGTTTGTGTCCTCCAGCAAAATGCAGAGGCACCGCCCTGTCACCCTGAAGTGAAGCCCACGGATGGACAAGCCTCTCCAAAACATACAGAAGTTTCAGGGAGCTTTTTAGAGCCTACCCATTCGATTTCACAAGGTATTTAAAGATCAGCAAATGCATGAGAAAGAATACATTTTAAAATCAGCTTATCAATATCTGAACAACACTATAAAGACATCTCTACCAGACTTATATTTCAATTATGCTGTCTTCAAGCATCTCATCATGCTGCATGTCCCCATCACTACACCTAGGCAGCAGTATATTTCAGGGTAAGATGAAAATGTACAGATGCAACAGGGTCAAGAGCTATTTTTACAGGCCTTTTGCCGAGGACTTTTAAGTACCCTGTAGAATTGCAAGCAGCTGGCTGTGTTGCCCTTTACACTTGGAGACCTCATTTCTCAGTTTATATGAATTCTTAATCTCTGGCTGTATGTGCATATATATGAATAACCAGTCGTAAACAAGCTGTATGTCCCTAAATTCCCCTTGGTAGGACATGCAGTGATATCATACTATGGAGATTTATCATAACAGTATAAAAATGATATAAATTTAGTGCTGTGGCTGAGACTTAATTACCATTGAAATCACTACAAACAATAGTAATGTATATCTTCTACTTTCAAATGTATCAATTTGGCAATATTTTTACGCTCATAAAATGTCTTTTTGACACTATTAGCACCAACAGGGCCAATGTAATTGGCCCTAAGCAGAGTGAAGATGGAGAATTAGGCTTGGAGTGGCTGCAGATAGTTCAAGATTCTGCTTCCATCACTCTATTTCAATATTTAAAGAAGGAACATCAACAAGTTTCTAGGCAAGGAAGCTTTACAAAAGTCTCAATAAAATAAAAAAATTTCCAGAGGAGACTTATGGCCCAAAATCACTTCTGGTCATCTTATTTTGAAATCTTATATTCCATTATTTAGTACACTAGCAAGTAGAATTTCTTGTAAATGTTTCAGTCTTACTAATTTGAGATCATAAAAAAAATTAATTATAATTCTTTATTAACACAGAACATTAGCATTTTAATCAGTATATACTGGTAATGCAATGTAATAAAGAATAATCAAGCTGAAATAAATACCCTCAGTAATCAGGTTTAACCCAAATTACTTACTTAAATCTGAATGATTTTTCCCATTAAATGTGTTCCCAATTCTAAATTAAGATGATATACTTATGCAATGGAAAGTATTCAGTTAAACTTTTGCCTATTGTTGCATGCATCAGATTCCAACACAGCAGGGATATACCTACACAGTCAAGGAAGATTAAATATCCATTATCTACAATGATCGAATTAATTGGAAAATTTCCAGATCTCCATTGCTCTCTGTATTCTCTACACCCAGTTTCTCTGTCCTCCATCTATCCAATCAGTCTGGGGTGTGATAGAGCATCCCAGGAACATATTCACAACCAGTCTATTTATAGCTAGGAAATTAATTCACATATTAATTTAAAAGTATATTATGATAAGAAAACTAGACTGAGCTTTAAATATTATAAAGTTTTATTTGCTTTTATCCAGTTAGTATATTGGGCATATTGGGCAGTCTCTCATTTCAGCAACTCCGGGTAATAAGACACAAATCAATCAGTCATTGATGAACAATTCTTTATTGATTTCTTGCAACATTATCTCTCACTGAAGAAGGCACTTTGGAATATAAAGGAAAGTTATCAGACACAGCCTCTCTGCCTTAAAAACAGTACATTCACACAAAAGTGAACTTTTTATCCCACTCAGAAAATTTTCCAGGAAGACAAAAGCACCTGAACAAGTGGGTAGAATAGCTTTGACCTGTAATTTAATCTAATTGCTCTCAGCAATACAATGTGTGTCTGTTTAATGCTATTATTATCCACAGTCCTCAAATCTATTTTTTTCCTGAACTTCTTTTGGGTGACTGATATATAATTTCTGTACTGCAAAGCTAACTAATGCAATCACTGAGTCAGCTAGATGGAAGTGACATATATTGTGCTACTACACTGCTTTATGTACTTTGCAAATATTCTACTCAATTCTCACAACAAATACGTGAGTTAAATTTTAATATCCTTATTCTACAAAATACTTAGAGAAACAGGCCTAAGGACCCTATGGCTGCTAAGAATTAGCAGAGCTGTAATTTAAAGCCAAGTGTTTTAACTCCAAAGTTCATTCTCTTATTCTTTTATGTTCTTTTATAGAGGCAAAGCTATAAGTTGTTAAGAAGAGTGACAATGTGATTTTTGGTTTTAAAAAGATACATTAATAACTAACATTCACTGAGCACTTGCTATGAGTCATGGAGTCTTTAGAAAACTTTGGGGAAAACTTTCAGACTCATTTGATCTTCATGATGACCTTGTGGGCATTCCCATTACCCTCATACTACACATCAAGAAACTCAAAGAAGCCAAATAAATTGCCCAGGGTCACAGAGTTAGAAAGGAATGTTCCAGGTTTCCATGCAATTTGATTAAGAAACCCAGACTCTGAGCCTCTAGATGAAAATGAGATTGGGCATGACAGTAGTACAAAGCCATCCTACTCTTGACCCACTGTTTTCATATTAATACAATTATCTATTCTCTAACTACCACTTTATACGAGACACTATGCCATGTGCTGGTTTCACAAAGAGAAATAGCCAAAATCCCTGTGTTCAAAGAGTTTGTCTTCTATTGAAGGAAAGGTAGAAAATGATTATTACAATGTTCTGTAAGACATACACAGAATGGGCACCTAATCCGTAATGAAGGAATAGAGAAATATGAGCTGAGTCTTAAATGAAATTAGCATATATTTATTCATAGCATCTTCTCTTCATAAAAATATAGTACATTTTATACTTGTAATATTATATTTGTCCAGGCTTCTCTGATTTTTAATAATATTTTAAGAGGAAAAGTTCTTCTGCAATATTACCTTTGTCCAGATTAACTGACAATTCTCGCTAAATTAGCCTGTTTTCATACTCTCCATGAAAAAAATCAATAAAGTTTCCTCTTATTCTACTGAATGATGTGATATTTGGCATGGGTTGTGTTGGATGAGGGGAAGATGTCAGTTCATTCTTCTCTAGATGTTGCTCTCGATTTGATAGATTGGGAATTAAGAAATCCAACATATTTGGACATTTCCATTCAGAAAGTACCTGGCTGAATTGTTCTTTGTGCTTCTGTTGCAGCAATGAAGATAATGGCCTTTAATATGAGCGCTAACCTAGGCATCTTTGCATAAGGATGGTTCAGACTAAAAAGCTAGTCCTATTAATGTACATTACAACACGATCATTTTAGGCATCTTGAAATGTCAAGTTTCATCCTCAAGGAGAATGACATAGGGTAGAACACTAAGGCCTTTTGTTTTAAAATACAGACTGAACTGGTTAAAATCTTGAGTGAAACTGTAAGTGATTAACTGGGCTTATACAAGAGCAATAAATGGGCCTGGACTAAAACACACCAGGTTGGTCCAAAACACACCAGGTTGGTTCAATTCACCCAAGGCAGGAAAAATGTGAACAAACACAGTTCCTGCCAATCGTACTTGGAATGAATCATAACTACTGGCTCTTACAGTTGCTTTTGCATCTGTTACGGTCATGCAGCAGCCCTTATAAGGTTCTTCACATACTTGTTCCAGGTCACGTTTTGGCATCTCATTGTTATCTTAATGCATACATATCTTCCTCCTTACAAAATTAAATCCAACTCTTCAGCTAATTAGTTACTGGGACATGGAATGAGTGAAAAAGCCAACTTGCTACTGGCATGCCGATAAGTCAATTTAACGTTCTCCCACCCTGACAAAATGGCTCATGTTTAGAGACCTTTGTAATGGGTATAAAGGGAAAATGGTCCCCACTCCTTTGAGACAGCTTACCACTTGGGCCCTGTTTGCTCAAACACTGGTACTTTTGGAGAAATAGTCAAACTCTCTTTCAAACCATAAGATTAAAAAAAATCTAGGACTTCATTTTTTGTTTGTTCCCCTTAAAAATTAATTACATATTAGTGTTTTCCTTATTATTTAGTTTATAATCACTGGTTTTCTAGACAAATCAGCTAAAAAATGAGAAAAAAACACATATGCTACCTAATTCAAGTAGCTCTAATAAATACGGTCACACAGAACCAGCTAATCATTTTAAATATGTTTACTACTTTTTCTTTTCACTCATTTTAACTGGTAGACACATTAAGCTTAGATGGTGCTTATCTAGGGTTTCCAAAGAATTTTTCATAAAAGTCTAAAATCTACAAATCAATTGAAAATTTTATTTTTCTGTGAATTTTTAGCAGACAATTACAGAATTGGAGCAATGCTTTTTACCCTGAGACATAGGATTACGTTTTCTTTCCTTTATATCATAAAATCTAAGTCAGAGAAGATTTTCTCTCTCTGCTTCAGAATGTAAATAGGAAGTTAGATAGTGAGCTATATAAATAGGCTATTTCTTCTTGAGTGACATCATCATCATTACATTGACTCTATTATGCACCCACATTAAGGCTTGCACCCTCTAGGTTAGCCATTCTTCCGGCTGCCAACTGGGTCAATAATGGTTGAGGTAATATGGATTAAAAACTGATGATGCTTAAATAAATGAATGATCCTCCTGTGATATATGCAGCTTTAAAGAATACTTAATGACATATTCCTGAAAACATACGCTGTGAGTTAGGCAGCTGTAGTCTAAGCAAGAAAGCTTCCAAAGGAAACTATTTTAAATATTTATTTTATGTCAATTTTTCTTATTATTTTATATTTAAAAATAAGCTTTTCTGACTATGGCAGAAATGCACAGCTAAAACATTAAAAGCTGTACAGAAAAGAGTAAAGGTTACAAATACATATAATTCAACCACTCCCAGATTGCTATGAGCCAGAGAAGAGAAAGGAAGGACCATGCCTAGGGAAGTGTCCATATACCAGTTAGGCCAGGGAAGAGAACGCCAGTACAAGTGTGAGGAAAAGAGGCAGAGTTATGTGAGGTCTCACCATGAAGGAATTGGTGCTTTAAGAATTCTGAGAAAACCACCATGTTTCAGTTAAACTTTGTGTCCAAATTCCCTATTATTTGGAAAACTATTTATGGGTTTTTCTGCTCTTTCTGCTTAATTGGACCCTGAGGCTAATCACCACATCCCCTCCAGTATGGAAAGAGATGACTTGTGTGGTATTCAAGCCAGAGAAGTTGGCACAGAGTGGATATTTTGCACCCACAGCATATTCCTTTGACATGGCTTATAGGGTTTCTCTGTGTGGAGCGCTGGGGCGGGTAAGCCTCATTTTGCTAGTAGATGGGTTAAGGCAATTTAGAAGTGATTTTGCCTTGGCAGCATACAAGAGCAAAGAGCTCTGAGTGCTTTTTCAGAAATGCAGCTTGACACTTAACATCATTTCTGGGACTCTGCTACCTTCTTTAAGAGATGTCATTTAGGACTTATCTTCCTCTGACTATTCTTCCTCTTTTATGTAGTCTGAATAAATGACAGACACCAATTCCAAGCTCTGTCTTGAATACTTTCTTTATTGAGGCCATAATGATGCAGATTTTTCTAGTCAATGGATAACTTTGAAATCGGTAGAAATATTTATTGTCTTAATAACACCAGGCACCATAGGATAGAGAAATGATCAAGTTGAGTCAGTGAGCCAGCAAAACTTCCATGCCCATCACGTAATCAAACGCATCATTTGTGCTCCCTGTCTAATCAGAGGCATCTCTATTCATATGAAAAAAAGAAAATGCATGGTTCATTGAGTTTAGTCTTTTTATGAACTCTTCCCCTCTGAAGACAATATTTGGAAGATGCTGTTAGGGAGTTACCAGCTGATAAATGTATGACCCATGAAGCTCCATGTTTCTTCCCAACAGTCCCTTCGGTGGGATCTAAAGCCTGGGAGTTTAAAATGTACTTATCATAGTTATTCCACTGTCTACAATGGTAGCCTGAATATTTGTAGTTTTAAGATAATGATTTGTCATCCTCTAGGAAGAAACTACATCAATCAGAGGGATACACAATAGAAGCTTCCAGAAGGAAGTCAGACTACTGCAGATCCCTGTCCTCAGGAAGCCAGCTCACATCCCCTAAGTACTGCTCCACTGACTCTCCTCTGATGTGGAAGACTGCCTATGCTGGGAACAGGGCGATAATTAAATCCAAACACTTTCAGCTTCAGCAATTTGTTTACAAATTAAGAGTGCTTTAATGTCTATTATGTTAAAATAAGCAAAGCTTACATATATGAATTTTAATATGTTCCTTAAAAATCCAAAAACACACAACAGACTACATCCTCTGCATTTCAAAGTCAGGCACCGCAGGAGAACTGGGGCGCTCTGTTTTTGGAAAATATATTTTATTTTCTAGCCATCATTTTCTATATCATACTTTAGGTACAAAGTTTATTCCACAGAATTAATCTGCCACATTGTTAAAAACAAACTTTTCAAGAACAAAGTCTATCCTTTTCTAAAGATTAAAAGGGGGTGAATGCCTTTTGAATACAAATTCATTTCTGGCCACAATTGCTCTCCAAATGAAATGAATTTCACAACGCAGGCCTTAGAATTCACCATCTTAAGTCACCTCGGTTGGTTTACATATTAATCCACTTCCCCAGCATCTCCCTTTGTGACCTGACAGGCTTCAGCTACGCACAAAGGCATAGAGACAGTCTGCTGAAAGGTCTGTTCTTTGAAAATGTCACTCCTCACTGTGGAATATGTTTTATTAAGGGTAATGGAAAACGTGCAGGTCCTGTGGTGAAATTGCTTTTCTTTTCTCAGATGAAATTTGAACACAGACTTAATAGGGAAATTTGTCATAAAATTATATGAGCAGAGTGGGCTGGGTGTCAGCCTCCTCTCCAAACAGAGGATTCCAGCCTAACTTCTCAGGGAGGTTGGCCATCACATTCCAGGGTGGCCACTGTCTGAGACCAAGAATCACATGGTCAAGATTAAGCATTGCTTCAGAAACAACTAATTAACAGGCAATGGAGGAAAATTTCCAGGTCACCATAATAGGGAGACTTTCTTTTTTTTTTCTTTTCCAAGCAATAATAATGATGCCTCAACATGACTCATACTGCATGCTTTCATATAGATAATAATAGGCAGGTCCGATCATTTGATCAAAAGCATGAAAACTAAGAGGAAGACTGCAGTTGCACCTAAAAGACGGGGGTTAGTTTCTTCCCCAACATCAGACTTATGTAAGAATTTCTCTTATCTCAGTACAAGCCTTCAGTGAGTGGTGTCTGATGCCCAATGACCTTGTATAACGCTTACGTCCTCTGCGGAATGAGGCGATTTCCAGGATGGGAAGGAAGTCGGCTTTGTAATCCTATGGAACTATGCTGGATTCCAAACTTCCTACTTAGTACTAACAACGCTGGCTTCTTGGGTGAGTGGCTTTATGAAGTTTGATGAACTTTAATCTTTATGAACTCTCCTACCCTTCTGAAGGCAAAGCTCCGAAGAGGGCCCCATGTTTGGATTTTAATGCTTTACAGTCGCTGTCTTGAAATTCTTCATAAAGTTATATCTGAATTTGTGACTTGTTAAGCAAAGTCTGTTGGGACACTGACACCTATGCCAGTAGCTTGTAGCCTGGGCTCAGGTGCGGTCCTTCCTCCCACGATATCCTGATTTCCTAGGATTATTTCTCAGCTGCCTGCTCCTTCTTTTCCTAGTACCCCATCCCCCACCCAGGCTCCCCCTCCTAGTCTTGCTCAGTGACAACTGCTGTCTTCTGTCCCTGGTGGGGCCTGGGCCGGGGAGGGTCAGGTCAGGCTTGCAGGCCCAGTGCAACACCATGCGGGGTGAAGCTCCCGGCACCTGTTAGAGTCTGCGTGTATCATTTGAGCATCCACATATTCAAATTAGGGCAACCTTCAACAGCAATTAAAAATACTATGACAGCTTGAGACAGAGACTGCAAATGAAAAGGAAAAGCTTCTTTTCTACTTTTTTGGCCAAGGGGCCCGTATTTTCATCTTGCACTTGGCACCGCAAATCATATAGTCAGCCCTGACTATCAATATGATCTTGTGAAAATTATGTAACCTTTATAAGCCTCAGCTTCCCTATCTAGAAAATGGGAATGATAATGACATCTATCACACAGAGTTGTAATGAGGGTAAAAGTTTTTTAAATTCGCCTAAAGGGCTTAATATAGAAACCGGTGTACTGGGAGGGGACTAATAAGAGGAGTTTTTCATTTCAAAACTTATAAAGCAAACAAAAACATGCTTTGACTTCACATACTTATGTGGACAGCAGAGTAAGTACAACACAAACTTACAATTCAGGATATCTCAGAAAATCCAGGGTCTATGTTAAGAATATTTTGGTCCATAATTTCTTAAAGTTCAAATGTACCAAATTGAAATGCATATGTTTTCAGTGTCACTGAAGATCTTGCCATTTAAAGAAAAACCAAAATAGCCTTTCCTTTAAAAAAGAATACTTTATAAAACGTAGAAAATATTAGAAGAAAAGACTTATTAAGGAATAATTGCTAGAATGTCACTGTATTGTGGCAGGGGGCCACATGGAGAGAACATCTGATGTAAAGGTGTGGATTTAGGTGTCTTGCCTCAAAGGCCTGCCCTTGCAGCCCTGGTGACATTGAGGACCCCATTGTCCACTGTTACAGGACTCCCAAAAAGAATGTTCCAGCCTGAGCTATAACTAATCTCCAAAAATAATTTGCAAGGAAGAAATGGATAGTAAATGAGAGAGGGTTAAAAAAATAAATAAACAAAAAATACTGGCTAATTTTTTGTGTGTAGAAAAGCAAAATGTTCACTTTCTATAATTTGGGGTGAAGTATTTAAATGTAATATGTCTGAGTATACCCCCTACTAAATCCCAGAAGTCATTTCATACTCTATCCCATGCTGAGAGGGGTTTCTTATCTAGAGCAAAAGTCCTTTGCTGATCCAGAGAACACATTAAACTCTTCAAAGTCATTCAAAATGGACCAGGCCCTCAGGCATGGCTTTGTCCAGCTGCAGAATCACAACTTATTGGCTCATGGAGCTCTGGGCCTTCCCTGCCTCTTGGCCAGCAGCCCTTGAAAGATACTCTACTGGCAAACCCAGTGGCCAAACCCACATGAGAAAGAACCTATTCTACAGGTCAAAGTCAATGATCAAACCCACAGGAGAAAGAACCCACTCTACAGGTCAAAGTCAATGGTCAAACCCACATGACTCCTTTTTAGACTTATGGTCACTATTGCTAGACTACAATAGTCAGAAGCTAGAATCATCTGTTAAATAATGCCTACCTTCCACATGAGACACATATAAAAAAAATTTATTTACTTACAGTGTGATGAAAGTCAGGAAAATATAACAGGAGTATGCCATAAAACATATCTGAAATTAAGAAGAATAAGCCCAATATTCAGAAATCACTGTCCCCAAAATAAAATTAATATCCTGTTGGAAGCAATATCTCCCAGCTTTGCATTTTCACACACATCATTTTTATCTGTTATATTTCTGTGTTCTATTAATTTGTAAACATGTGTCTGTCCTTGAGACTTTTAAGCTCTTGAAAGATAAGTATCATTCCTAATTGATCATTGTACCTCCTATAACAGCTTTTACTTTGATACCTGATATATGTATAGTGCAGATCAATGCTTGTGTACTTGAACTGTTATTCTCTAAGCAAAAACTTTTCATTGTTAACAATGTTAAAAATAAAACAGTCCCTACCTTAAGTTATTGATTAATATTAATTATAACTAAAACTTTTTACAATTTGATGTTACCCACGCTTTGACATCCATTCACCCATTTCCCTGAATTCAATAGACTTCTTAGGAGAGGCGGTGTGCTAATAAAATGCTAGATCTCAAAGTGAGGTCCCCAGATGAGCAACATCAGTGCCACCCAGCTATGAACAGTTAGAAATACAAATCCTTAGATCTCAGCCCAAACCTACTGAATCACAAGCTCTGCAGTAAGGTTCAGAAATCTGTGTCTGAACAAGCCCTCCGTGTGATTCTCGTGTACACTAAAGTGTGAGGATAACTAGTCTAGAGGAAAAAAAAACAAATTATGGTGAGAAGACATGAGTTCCAGTCCCAGTCCGTACCTTGTGTTGGGAATTTCTGTAAATTATTTAACCGCTTTAAGAATTCATTTTTCTTCTCTGAAAAATTAAGGCTAATAATACTTATTTCATTGGTGTTCCGTAAAGATTATGTAGGATATTTGCTAGGCGTCTCACACACACCAGTATTGTTCATTCTGAAAGGTCTAGCTTACCTTCACAAGTACCTAATCCTTCTTATTCATATCTCATGAGACTTTTCAGCAGCTAATATATAATTCCAAGTTAGGATTTGGAAATAACGGTTATTGCAGTTACAGTTTTCTTACTTGGAAATAGTGTTCCTGATACAATTAACTTTTCAACTAAAGAAGCTGTTACAGTCTGTTAAGTACTGACTAAGCAAAAACTCCTTTTCACAGCCTATCAGTGAATCACCCGCCCTGTTAGGTTGTGTATAGGGCACAAATCAGGCACTTGAAGTGGATGACCCATTTCTAGGGAAATCCAGACAGGGGTAAGTGTTTAAAAAACTAACACTCTAGGTGATGAATACCTGGGTTTCGTCAGCAAGACCAGCAAGAAAAACTACACCGAATGCTGTCCTTCTAATTGGCTCCTCTGTTAGAAAGCAAATCTCTTGTGTACTGTGCTATATGACTGACAGGGAAAAGGTAAAAAACAAATAATAATAATTGTTTTGGAAAAGGCTGCTTCCTTGGCAGGCTTACCAGGCTATTATACTGTTACCTACCTGAACTTTCCCCAAGGCATTAATTACCAGAAATGACCACCTGGAGATTGGGCGGGCCCCCTTTGTTCAGGGGCTCGGGTTGCACAGCTCTGTGATGAAAACCCTCACCATCTGTGATAACCATCAGCCGCCAGCAGCGGCAAGGTAATGAGATCAAATCATTCCCCTTGCACTTTAACCTGTCTGGGTGAGACAAAGGTTCAGCAAAAAGAATATGTCATTGAATTTAATTTGGACTTCTGGAGTTTAGACTTCTGTTTTCATCAATAAAATAAATGTTTAAATCTAAAGCTATTTGTAGGACCAGAAGCAAAGAAACATTGACTTCTTAGCGTCTAGATAATCCTAGGCAGGTTCTTGCCAATGTCTACATTCCTAATAAAAGCAAGAAAAATTAAAATGCTGAGTACTGCCTGTTGCCCATTTTAAAGATACATTCCAGTCTGTGTGTCCAGTGATCTTATATGCATAAGCTTAACTTTTTGGATGTTTATATTTTTCTTTGCGTTTGCGAATAATATTGCAATTATGTTGAGACTGAATTATAGGTTTGCATTTGCTAAGCACAAGATATTGTGTGCACTAAATGACTTTTTAAAGAGTTTTCTAATGAGCAGCGGTGTTCAATATATTAGGAGCTGTGAGCACCACATGTATCAAAGTGCTAGCTATTAAAATAGGTTTCTTTAATTAAAAGGAATTAAATTATCTTTAAAGGAGCCATTTCACTTTATCAAATAAACACCTTACAATGATATGGGGAGGAGTCAGGCTCATTACAGGTGGTAGAGTGACTGGAGTGATCAGTTAAAGTTTCCAGTTTTCTTCCTCCTGTTTTCTCCATTTATTTGCTTCTAAGTTGACAGCAATATAGATGTCTCACCTTCATGTTAACCCTGGCTTTTGCTCAAGGTCCTAATTTGCCTTTGGTGTTTTTGACTTTCCAAACATCCCAGGTTACTCTATTCCTTACACATCAACATTCCATATCAAAGACTATAAATATTTTAAGCATGAGGTATTTGCACTGTGTATTTTAATAGCTACGCAAAACAATATTATTCATACGCCAAGGGAAACACCAAAGAGAGAAAGCCTAAATAAAAAAAGAACCAACACTGAAGGCAAGTAAAAAATCGATACACTACATAATCTACAATTTAAACATGCAGCGCATTTGCCATCACAATGTTTGTTAAATATAAGTGATAAATGATGTTAGGTCTTGTTAGACTACTCAGTTGACCACTGGTGCATGTGCTATCACTATGGTTATAGGAAAAATGGCCATACACAATTACAAAGCATCCAAATTAAGCCTCATTATTTTGTGGGCTAAAGTATTTCTATATTACCATCTATACACCAAGCTAGATAAAAATGGACATATAATCAGAGAAGTCCTGTCACTACAACATCCCTAATTAAAATATTATTGAATAAATGAGAGAAGGTGATGAAATTTAATAGCTACTATTTTCATTAAGTTTTTTGTTTGTTTGTTTTTAAGATCAAGGGGAGTGTTATCTCAGTGCTCTGCAATGACCCAGCTTACCATGGGTATTGGATAAATCCCAAATAATAATTAATTTTTAATAAATCTTCAAATTATTTTTTTCTGCTTATAAAAAATGTGTATGATTATTAAAACTTGGAAGCAAAACATACACAATAAGAAGGACCCATAATTCTACCATCTAGAAATAGTCTCTAACATGTTGGATACTTAGCTCATTTTTTTATATCATTTCCATACTTTTTAAATAATGGGCATTTTACTTTCTCTGGGGAGCCTTCTCTGTCTCCTTCACCTTGACTAGGCCAGCTTCCTCTCCCAGGATATCTATATCCCCTCACTTACTTACTCTGTCTTACTCTAAGCATCTATTTAAAGGTTTGCCCATCCCTCTCTATTAAGAATTTTAAATGAGAGAGAGAGAGCTCCTTCTAATTTCTCTTCGTAGCTAGCACCAAGTGCACTGCATCCAAAAACATTAAACACGGGATTATAAAGGATCAAATGTATAGATGAGTTCAACTCTATTTCCAACTTTTTTCGCTTAACATTATATCAATATATAGCATTATATATTAAGAATTGTCTCATGTCATTAAATTCCTTCAGAAATTCCGGCGGGGGCCGGGGGGATGGTGGTTATAATAATTCATCAGGTGGCTATTCTATCATTTCCTTAAACTTTTTTTTATATTATTAATCATCCCCCCTTTTTTGCTTTTATAAAAAGCACAATATTGCTGCCAAAAAGTCAGCATAGCAGAGAAATTGAAAGTGTGAATCTTAGCATTAAAAAATATAGGGTATGTTAGATGATACTTTTGAAGTAATGTTAAATATTCTAACTGCAATAATGACATATGCTGAAGCAGAAGAATGTTCTGATTCTTTGTGATAAGTGCTGAAATATTTTGGGATATATATCTATCTCTATATACATATAGATATAGATCTGGAGAGAGAGAGAGAGAGAGAGAGAGAGAGAGAGAGAGAGAGAGAGAGAGAGAGCGCAAAAATTTAACAAATGGTAAATCTGATTGAATACATAGGATGAGAATAGTTGTCAATTCTTAAAGAACCTGAATATAACAGAGTTCTGAGTGCTGTGGATTGCACATATTTTTTTTCTTGCTTTCCTTCTGTTTCTAATTATTCTGATTTGGAACAAATATTATTTATTATAGTCACTAGTAACATATAAAGGACGTTACTTTTCTCAAAGCAATTTTTAAAAAAAGTTTAGTAAATGAGGCAGCTTGGGAAGAGTGACTGCCGTGAGCATTGGTGGGGTGGTGGAGTTGCTACTTCTTAACATTCCCACTGATTGTAATTAAACAGTAAATCTAGAGAAATTCTGTTTCTCAGGCTATTTGCAAATTATGATATCTCACGCAGACCTACCTTATGCTAATCACAAATTCTTATTCCTCTCCACATATTTCACATACTTGCCATGCACAGAGCAAATTTAATCACTCAAAGAATAGTCCTCAAGTATAGGAGGCACTGAGAAATGAACACTGGATTTAAAGAAAAAAGAAGACTTTAGAAAAATATGTAATCAAAATATTTCAGATAGAGCATTACATTTTTATAACATGACACGTTATTTCATCTCAAAGTGCTAGAATGTAAAGAAAGGATTCATATTTTAAAGGCAAATAAACTGAAAAACCACTTAAAGTTTTGGCTTGTCTATAAGATTCCCATTTCAGTTCAGATTCTATTGGTTTACAAAAAGTTATTGATAATTTTGTCTACAAAGGCAGAATGCTGGAATAAAATCAACCAATAAATTAAAGTCCTAAATTTTAATTGTCTTTTATCAATATCAGAGACAATTCAAGAAATCTCCTGTTGAACTACCTTGACTGGTTCAAGTGCAGTGAATAGTGATGTACTATATATAAACCCTCAATGGGAAAGAAATTCTCTTCAGATGAACAATGTCCTCTGTATTTTTGACACAATACCCTACACCAACCAATATCATGACTTTTCTAAATTGAAACTGCAGGCATCCCCATGTTTCCCATTGCATCTTTCAGTTCAATCCATCGAAAATTATTATCTCCACAAATCATATAGGTTTACTTGGGGTCATCACGGTCTGTTTTTCTCATTTCTTCTTTCATTAATGTTTTGAGTGCATCAGATATTTCTGCCATTTTTCCTCAGATATGTTCCAAGTATTTCATGTATGTATGTGTGCAAGCATGGAGGTTAGCTATACCCTTATCTTCTAGCCAATAGTTTTGTCCTTCAACGATTATGTCTGGGTCCCCTAAAATGAGAATTTTCAAACAAAAATAAGATCCAGAGAAAATGTGTATCAATTCTAGGGTTCAAAAATGGCCCTGTGTGCTAGTTTCAGTAGCACATATACTAAAATTGGAATGATACAGTGAAGATTAGCATGGCCGCTGCACAAGGATGACCCACAAATTCGTGAAGCATTCCATATTTTTATGATATCAGAGGGGCGAAGGTGGATTGGAGGAGGGGGCTTATCACTTTGTGAGGGTTGAAAAGTATAACTATTGCATTGTTTTGTACACCTGAAACTAATAAAAACAATTTTTAAAAAATTTTATAAAATGGAATAAAAAAATGGCCCTGTAAGCCCAAGGCCATTTTAAGATCCTTACAGAATCTAAGGTTTGTACATTCAGAGGCATGACTCAAAGTTGAACAAATTCATTAAAATATTTCCACATGCTATGGTAAATATGATTTCTGCTGTAAAAAGTATTTGAAAGATTTTTATAATTTTGCTTTTGAAATTACTTGGCCATGAGTATCTTTCTTAAGCTCAGCTATAATTTTTATGGCAATCAGTGTGGATGACACTTGGGAATTTTTGTGAAGTGAAAAATATCTAATCTGCTAACAATTGTGAAATATAATGCCATAAACCATGAATTTAAAAGTTGATAATTTTTCAGTACATAAAATTAAGATCACACTCACATGCATACACCAATACATACAAAGTACATTAAGCAACTCTTATGCCTCAGTCCAGACTCTCAGCCTCAACTGTCTCTTTTTCCAGTGATGGCTGGTCAGAGGCGAAAGCAATGTTTTCATGAAGAAGGTGGAAGCTTAATCTGACAGTATCTTACCTCGCTCCACACCAAGCATCTCTTTCATCCTGCCCTGAGGCCTCGCCAAGAGACACTGCCCAACGCGCAGCATGCGCAACCTGGAAATTGGGGGCAGTTATAGTTTGTTGGGTAAAATTTTTATCAATTGAAGGTAGAGGCTGTTAGATAAATTCCCCCTTTTTTTTCCTTTCTCCTTTTTTGGGGAACCTGGGCTACAATGTTACCAACATATAAAATTTCTGGAAGATGTACTTAAGACACAACACTGGTTAACTTTGAGAAAACAAATGCGATATAGTTTCACTTTTTCATACTCTTTTGTGTCATTTGAAACATGTTTATAGTATACTTACACTAAAAATAATTTTAACAAGTACTTTAAAAAGATGAGTGATTTTATGAAAGCAGGGTAAGCCAAAAGAATTCTAAAGAGGTTAGGCTGTCACGACCAAAGCACCTCTGATAGACATTTCTAGCAAGCCATTAGGGAAGCCCTATTCAAAAAAATTGGATGTGAAACCTTAGAATTATAAAAATTCAACAATGTATAAAATTGGTGCAGTTTGGACATTGTTGCTTTGTGATAAAATCTGACAAATTCTTCTTTTTACGTTGAACACACATATCACTTTAAATGTACACCATAGTAGTAAAACGTCTTTTAACAACCCTGGGATTCAGCAAGTAAGAAAGATCAAATTGGTATAGATGTCCAAGAACATGTAGTCCTTATATCCTGTTCTCACTCAAAAATAAACTGCAGCCATAGACTCTGTAATATAAGCTATATTAAGGCTGAGTGCACCAGTACAAATAAATAAGCAGCAACTAAAATAAAGCATATCAACCCAAAATTTGGATCAATTTGATAAGGTAGGAGGTTGAAGACGTTTTAGTTGAATGGACTAAAAGATATATAACTGAGCCTTTTTACAGGAATTAGAAATATCTAGAAATAGACAAAAGACTAAGAACTGAACCAAAGTTAATTATAGTCATTTTCTGCATCTTTCAGCTGAAGATATTAAACCATACTATATTTGGTATAAGGTGGGAGGGAAGTGGTAATTATACATTATTTATTTATTTTCTTCCGTCGGCCTCTCATTGCAGCAAATTTTAAATTAAAATTTCCAGTATCCTTAAATATGTCAGGGATGCAGAGATATTACCATTCTGTGCAAATGCCATTAAAAGGAAAGTTTTTATAACTTCAAAATTAACCCATAAGCCAGTGTTTCCTATAATCCCTTTAGGGAAGACAAAGAAGTAATATTTCTCAGCATACACAGTGAGAAACACTGATAAAGTCAACTGCTGGCTTGGGGACGCAATGACCTACAATGACCTGTTTAATTCTCTGTCTTCAGAAGCACAGAACCTAGGTACTCAATAAGTATTTGTGTATTTACTATGTGACTGGCTGACTCTAAATCAGTGGATGGATGAAAAAGCAAATAAATGGGTGGCTGAGTGAATGAATGCCACTGATAATTGAATAACTGAATAAATGAAAGGATAAATAAAGAATAAATACATAAAGTAGTGAGTTACTGAATTAATAGGTGAATTAATAATTGAAAACCATAAAAATGACTACAATTACATAAACTGAAAGAAAAGTGCCACTTTTCCCTCCTTTATTCCAATGGCTTCCCATCCTGCCGACACGTTGGAATCACCTGTGGAACCTTAAAAAAATATCAGTTGCCCCAGCTATGAAATATGATTTCATTGATCCAGAGTGAGACCCACGTATGGGTATTTTTTAAAGATCCATTGGGAATCCGATTATATAGCCAGGATTTAAAATAACAGCCCCCTCTTTCAATCACAGAACTCTTTTTCAGCTCTCCATCTTTCATACTTTAACTCTTTCTCTAAAACCCCCTGAGTTTTCACCTCCAATTGCTGTTATAATTTCCACTCTCTCCTCTTCTGCCTCATTCCTGAGACCTTGGTTGAGAAATGGGGGCCATGAAAGGTAATATATTTTTGAAAACTAGTTAAGCTTTTGTGCTCTTTATTTCAGGTAAATAGGGTGAGGGTCTTCAGATCAGAGGATCAAAAATAAAAGGTGAGTGTCACAGATGTCAAAGATTATAAATTTATATTAACAATAACTTTTATAGATAGCTTCCTGTAGGTCAATAAGAATATAAACTACACATGTAGGATGGAAACCATCATGCTAATCAGTGAATTTGGATCTGCTATAAATAATGTAAACATTACATAATGGTTTACACTTGTATGGGGTAGCCATATGATTTAAACCTAAGATATGGCTATAGTATATTAATATTGGGAAATAATATCACCATTCAAAATTAACAGAAAACAACTCAAAGAAGTCAAATGATAATCAATAGCATATATTTGGAGCTAGATGCATAAGGGTTCAAATCCTGGCTCTACTATTTATCAGTTACGTAGAGACTGTTACATAGCCTTTCTGAACCCTAAGTCCCTCATCTGTGAAATGGGTTAATACTAACTACTTCATTTGGGTTAGGGGAAGTAATAAATTTGATGAAATGTCTAAAATTACCCTCAAATTACCTGGTAGAGAATAAATGTTTAATAAATAAAATTTAAAGTAAAAGATAATAAATGATGGAGATTTTAAACCCTAACTTTCTTCTATTTCTCTACATAGACTTATCACTAAATATTTTTTAGATAGTCTTATAGCAGTACGTCTAATTTTTTTGTCATAGATAATATTCCCTGTATCAGTGTTAATTCTTTTAGTTGCATAGAAAATCCAATTTGAACTAGCCTCAAGCAAAAAAAACTGGAATATATTGATTCCAATAACTAAATAGTTCAAGAATATGTCTGGTATCAGGCCAGGCTGGAAACGAAGATAAAATATTTACCCACATTTAATGTTATTCATTCCAAAGGACTCTTCCCTCCTGCCTGCAAAATATTAGGTTGTCGGGAAAGTCATGACGTATTTTTTTCTACGTTTTTCATTGCAAAAATGCCTCATGACTTTCCCGACAACCCAATAGCTGCCAGAGTTTATGGGACTGGAAAACCCAGTCAAACCCAACTAAAAACAGGTAAGAGTCCTTATACAGAACATCTTGTTCTGAAAATTCTGCCTCAAGATTTACTTTGATTGGCACAGCTTAGGTCACCTGCCCATTTCTGAACAAATCAATGTAGACAGAGCAACGGAGCACCCTGATTGGTTTACATTCACAAGTCCACACCTAGCCCTTTATGAACAGGGCCCCACTTAGATGACATGAGTGAAGAGTGGAGAGGATCTGAATTTCCAAATAAAAATGGTGATTCTTTGTATCAGAATACATCTGTCCATACGAAATGAGGGATAGATGCAAATATCTTCTATATGTATATTTTACAAAGGAAGAAACTGTCCTGTCTAATAGATCTTTGCCTGCCCTAGTTTACAAAGATATTTTATCACATTTTCCTTCAAACTTATAATTTTTGCCTTTATTTTTAGGTCTATGATAACATGGTAGCCCATTACTGTATTATACACTTCAAAGATGCTAAGATATTAGATCTTAAATGTTCTCATCATAAAAAAGAAATGATGATTAGGTGATATTATCATGGTATTTACTAATGCTACAGTGGGAATCATACTGCAATATATAAGTATATCAAATCAATATGTTGTACACCTTAAACTTACACACTGTTATGTGCAGTTACAACTCAATTTAAAAATGTAAAAAAAAAAAAGGTAGAACTGTTACCGGCCAAGAGAGTGCCCCTCAAAGATTTTAAATTTTCTTTCCTATAGAAATGTTAAGTCTCCTCCCTAGTTCCTTAGTTTCTTAGCTCTCAGCTTTGATTACTCTTCTCATCAGTCTGTGAATCCTAGACTAAAGATTGTTCCTCGCCTGAATCCTAGAATTCTCCTATCCCCCTGCTTCTTGATTGCTTTGTAAATCACTTTCTGAATCCTAAACAATAGAAGTTTCCTACCCCTGCTTCAGATGACTATTTGAGAGCCTGTGACTTCCTAATATCCCCCAGGCCAGTAAACTGAATGCCAAACCCATTCTGGGCCCAGGCAACTGAGGCCACATGAGTAACTGGCTGAATGGCCATAGGCCTCATGAGAGCTAATAGATTTATTAATTAAAATTTATTTTTCCTCATTCAAGGGCCTTAGTGATACAGAGGATACCCCAACAAGATTGCCAGTCACAACCAAAGAAGCCAAAATGATCTTCCAGGCGGAGCTCGAGACCCCTTCCTTCCATCTGAGATCAGCTAGGGTGAGAGTTCTGTGAATTCCCCAGTAGGCAGGGACAGCTCTACATCCCTGCCCAGCAGGAAGCAGATACAGAAGAAGAGACCTCCTGTCCCTCAGCTTCCCATAGAGACTTTATGGGGATCACATCTCTCAAGGGGAAAACTAGGCAGGCAGTTAGAGGCAGGCATTGGGTCTCTGCTTTCCTGCATGTCCCACAGGATGTGACCGCCTGGTGACCTCCCCTCTCCACCCAAAACTTCTTTTTCATTGTAACTATTTGCCCCTGAAACAAATGGGTGCAAAATACCCAACTAGATCAGACCAGTCACTCGTACCTGCGCAGTACCTCTTGTCAATCACAGGTGCCAATCAAGTGGTCCCACGCCCTTAGGGGAACAGCCCATTCTAGAGAAGGGATAAAAACCCCAAGTCCTGGAAAGTTCGCCCCTTTTCCCTTTTTTTCTCCTTTTTGGACAACCCTGCTCTTTTGACTGCTTCCTTTTTGAGCCTTTTAAGCCTCGCCTTTGCACGTGGCCTGCTCCAAAGTCTTTGGAATGTAATTTCTCTTCTAATAATGGGTCCTTGAGCCATTCTCTACTGCCAGGGCCTATTTCTACTCTTTGAAATGTACTATCTCTTCGAATAAACTACTTTTTCAGTACTTTACTCTCGCATCTCGTTCAATTATTTGCCTGAGTTGCCAAGGACCTGAACTTTGCACCGAGAAGGGCCCACTTTCCGACAACAGAACCATTATTTACAGCAGGATTTTGTTTCACTGTGACTGATCATCACAAATTTGCCAATCAAAGATTGACAATTAGATAACACAGGGAGAGTGCTAGAAAAGTTTTGCAAGGCATTTGGACAAAAGTAATTTCTTTCTCATAAGGTAAGATGTGGGAGCAAGCTAGCAAGAATAAGATTCCAAAACCTGTGTTTTATTGCCTATTTGTATTTCTTGTATTCTCTGATCTTTTTTTTGTCTTTTATTGATTATTAGATTGACCAAAGTGATTTTGAAAATGATAGGCTATCTCAGTTATACAGACATATCAAGAGGAGGTTGTTTCATCCACACTTAACTGAAAGCTTTAAAAGGAGAAGGGGGTCTCTGGGCTCAGTGTGGAAATGGCAGTGGGCTTTCCCCACCAAGAAAGTCCTTGCCAAAACAAAAACCTCAGGGATTCTAGACTTTATTTTAATAAGGGATGCTTTATCAATAATTAATTTCCCATAGGATATTGAAGATGAACTCAAAATGTCAACATTTATTTTTAAAAATAGGATAATTCCATAGAAACAGCTTCAACATAAGGCTAACTACATATAAAATATTCTCCCCAAAGAATTACAGTTTGTTTGATCAAAGATTCTCCTTAGACTTAAAATCAGCAGGTGAGAAGTCAGAGAGCTTTCAAATATTTCTCATTTCTGCTTACCCACCAGGAACTTTAAAAATACAAATGGAGTGTGTTAGGAAAACTCTGCAGGTATTGGAGACTAAAGGTGAGCATCTCTTCAATAACCAGGAATTTGTGGGACATTAAGTATATTGAATAAACCCTAACTTCCAGTTCTGCAGTGTAAACCTATAGGTTCTCAAAAGGAGAATGACCCTAATGCTGAATTCCTAAAGTGTTCTTTGACTTGCTAAATATAACTATTTTCCTTAACCAAGAGTTTTGAATTTTTCATTCTGTCTCTGCTATAACCTTAAAAGTGAGAGAAAGAAAACTATATTTAGGGAGAAGAAAAATAGAAGTTTATATTTAGTTATAACCTGTCTTATTCCAAGAAGAATTTCTCTTTTTATTATTTATGAAGATATGTACAGATTTTCAGAGTGCAGTTTAAATAATTTTGACAAATGCAGACACCCATGTAACCCACATATCTATATAGAATATTTATGTCACCCCAGAATTTTTATTCTGAAAAACTACCAAGTCAGTCCCCACCATGCCACCCACCCCTCACCCTATCTCTGCAACCATATAAGTATAATTAGTTTGTTCCTTTTTATTGCTGAAGTATTTCATGTTTCTTCATTCTCCTGCTGGCATACTTGAATTGTTTTCAGTTTGGGAATTTTATGAATAAAACAACTGTGAACATTCTTGTACAAATGTTTTTGTGGACATATGTTTTTATTTCTGTTGGATAAGTAATTAGGAGTGGAGTTCTGGGTCAGAGTCAGGGTAGGAGTTTAAATTTAAAAGAAATTTCCAAATAGGTTCTACCATTTTACATTCTCACTAGCAATGCGTGAGCCTTACAATTGCTCCATATCCTCAAAAATACTTGTTATTGTCAGTCTTTTTCATTTTATACCACTCTATGTGCTATCTCATTTGTATACCCCTGATCATTAATGATGGTAAGCATTATTCATGTGCTTATTTGCAATATGGATATCATTCTTTATAAGGTGTCTATTCAAGTTTTTGACTGGGGAATTGCTTTTCTTATTTCTACTGAATTTTAGTGGTATTTTTTATACTCTAGGTACAGGTTCTTACTCGGGTATAAAGATTGCAAAAATTTTCTCCCAATATTAGCTTTCTTATTCATTTTCTGATGTTTTAATTTTTTTAAAACTCCAATTTTTAATCCTGTGAATTTATCTAGACCAAAGTTAGCAAATGTTTAATGGGCACTTAACAAAGAATGTGAATTCTACTGTGTTTGGGTTTAGAGTTCTGTGAATGTCAATTTAAGCCAAGCTGCATGATAGCGATGTTCAAGTTTTCTCTAGCCTTGCTTCTTTCTTTTGTTTGTTTACTTTATCAGAAACTGAAAGGAGGCTGTTAAAATCTTTACATTTATAGATTTGTCTATTTCTGTCTTTAGTTCTGAAAATTGTTGATTAATATATGTTGAACACTCATTTGGTTTATATTCATTTAGGGTTGTTACGTCTTCTTAATAAATTGACCATTTATCATTATAAAATTATCTTTTGTCTCATAATACTTTTCTTGAAATCTCTTTGCCTAAAATTAATATGTATTTGTTCAGCTTGCTTATAATTAGTATTTCCACAGAGTATCTTTTACTTTTAAGTAATCTGCATATTTACATTTAAAGTGTATGTCTTTTAAAGATCCATCTGATCTTCTCATTCAAGTGTTTAGTCCATTTTAATGTAGTTATTTATATGTTAATATTTATGTATACTATCTTACTACTTGTTTTCTTTGTGCCCCATCTGTTTTTTGCTCCATTACTGCCCTCTTATAGATTCTTTTTTTAATTTTTTTTTCCAGTTACAGTTGACATTCAATATTATTTGATATCAGTTTCAGGTGTACAGCATAGTGGTTAAACATTTATATAATTTATACAGTGATCCTCCCAATTAGCCTAGTACCTGGTACCATACATAGTTGTTGCAACATTATTGACTATACTCCCTATGCTGTACTTTACATCCCGTGACTATTTTGTAACTGCCAATTTATTCTTATTCCTTTCCCTTTTCACCCAGCTTCCCAAACCCCCTCCCTCTCATAGCCATCAGTTTGTTTTCTGTACCTATGAGTCTGTATCTGCTTGTTTATTTATTTTGGTCTTTAGATTCTACATATAAGTGAGATCACATGGTATTTGTTTTTCTCAGTCTGACTTATTTCACTTAGCATAATACCCTCTAGGTCCTGGATTGAGTATTTCCAATTATTCTATTATATATCCTCTATTGTCTTTTCATTTTATCCTACAGTAATTTTATTGGGGTTAAAATATGCATCCCTAACTTATTTTGAGTCAATATCATATCAATTTCCATATAAAAACCTCCAAATACTATACCTGCATTTATGCTATTTCCTTACTTTGTGCTATTGTCATGTATTTTACTTCTACATAATTTATACCTGCACCAAAATAACATTTTGTCATTATTTTTGCTTTGAACAGTTCATTATCTTTTAAAGATATTTAAAAATAACACAAAATATTTATTTTGGCTGATATATTTACAATTCCTGGTTCTTTATTTGCACACCTGAGTTTCTACCTAGTATAATTTTCTTTCAGTCTAAAGAACTCCCTTTACTATTTATTATTTTGTAGATCTGCTGAAAATACATTCTCTCAACTTTGTTAATCTGAAAATTTGTCTCCATTTGTGAAGGATATTTTTATTGGATATATACTTACAGACTGAGAGTATTTTTTTTTCTTATTTAAACAAGTCATTCCATTGTCTTATGGCTTATAGTTTCCTTTTTTTTTTAAGATTTTATTGGGAAATTGGGGGAGGGGAACAGTGCTGGGGAATCGGGGAAGGGGAACAGACAAGTTGCTGTCCTTTTGTTCTTCAGTCTAATTGTGGAGGACATTGCTTCACTGGCCCATGTTGGTATTATCATTGTGCTCTTCCGGGGAAAGGCAGATCAGTCACCGGCCTCTAGACAGCTGTTCACGGCGGCTCTTGGCAGCTCACATCAGCTGCAGGCCGCTCACACTGGCTGCTGGCCACATGCAGTATCTTACGGCAGCCCACTGCAGCAGGAGCTGCAGCCTACACCGTCTGAGGAGCAACCCAGCTCCAGGTCGAGCTGTTGTTCACTATCTTAGCTGTAGAGGGCGCAGCATCACTGGCCCCCATGCGGGATCCGAATCGGGGCCCTGCTGCTTAGAGCTGGTGTCCCAAGCCAGCTCTTAACCAACATGCCACTTGGCCAGCCCGCCCAGCTTATAGTTTCTGATAAGAAGTCAGTGAAAATTTTTATCATTATTGTAGTTGCTTTTCAGACTTTTTAACCTTTAGTTTTCAGCAATTGCACTGTGATATGCTTGGATGTGTTTGTGCTTATTCTCCTTGAGATTTTCTGACTTTTGAGATGTTACATTTTTCACTAAATTTACAAACTATTCAGACACTATTTTTTCAAATATTTTTTATACCCAGTCTCTCCCTCCTCTCCTTCTGAAACTCCAAATACAAAAAGACTTCCCATCCATGAACAAAAAGTGTTCCCAGTCTTAGAAGCATAAGAGTTTTGTTCTGACCAGAGTGGGTGGGATTGTTGTATTTTATGAATTTGGACAGGTCTTCCCATTATATCATTGATACTGGCTTCAGAATAGAACCATTAGCAGTGTCAGTTTCATTTAAAGACTCTATAATTTTTTAGTTTCTTCCTCCTACTTTGGGGGAACCTTTGTAGTCTCCTAACTCTTTCCTTCAGTATGCATTGCTGGGCATTCAGAAAAATCCACACTCAGCTGCTATGGTCTAAGCCTCACACATATTGAATATTGAAAGACCTAATGATTTAAAAATAAATAAATAAATAAAAAGACTCTTCTCCTCTTTCTCCTCTACATTTCATTACTCCACATGCCAACTTCTGCCCGTTTGGAAGCCTCCCAATTCCTAGCTTCCTTTT
Source organism: Hipposideros armiger (assembly GCF_001890085.2). Classification (NCBI taxonomy): domain Eukaryota; kingdom Metazoa; phylum Chordata; class Mammalia; order Chiroptera; family Hipposideridae; genus Hipposideros; species Hipposideros armiger. Next base: position 77,311 of record NW_017732412.1, on the reverse strand, counting down.
TGGATTATTTATTCCATTCTACCCATTATCACAACATCAACCAAACATAATTTGCTTATTACCAGTTTTTCCTGTTTTTCTACTGTTCCTATATATTAATAGTTCTGTGATTCTATACTTAACTGGGAGCCAGACTTCTGAAAGCCTGACCATTGTAAAATATAGTTGTACATCCAAAATAAAGAACACAGGCTCTGGGTTGTCAAGAGAGGTTTCCAAAAACTCAAGCCCTTTACCTCTCAGGAATGCCAAATAATTTACATTATTAACCACATAATATGCAAAGCTCAAAAAATCTTGTTATAGAGGTTACCTGATCAGAGAAAAAATGGACACAGGAAATTTAAGTAGAAGTAAGAGGTGGTTCTATTGAGGCAGACTCATGTCATTTGTTAAAGAAATGACATTTGATAATAAAGCAGGAGATAGAGCAACTACAAAAACAGAAGAATTGTATGTGCTCAGCTTTGTAGAGCCATTAATGAAAGTCAAGCCAAAAAGGTCAGATTAAATTCTGTGGAAACCACTTAGGAAGGCAGGGAAGTGTGTAATACATTTCAGAAAGGTTCTCATCAAAATATTTTCTAGTGTTTATTTGCTATTTAGTTTTGGAGCTTAAAAGATAAGTGTAAGTTTTATTAGGAACTCTTCAATACTCAGCACTGTTAGAATGATAAGGCACTCCTGTATCACAGAAAACAAAATAGCCCTTATGTTTTCATCAGTTTTATCAGCAGCATCTTTTTATGATTATTTCTGTCTTGTTTTTCAAATGAGATATGGAATACCTACCTCGTCTCTCACCCACACAAATTTTAATATAGCTAGTTTTTTTTTCTTGTTTGTATCTGAAAATATTTATTTGCAGTACCATCTTGCATGAAATATGCAGTTCAAAAATGAAAGAAAATTATTGAGTTCTTTTACATATCTGATTAGATGATAGGACTAATAATGATAATAATTTGAAATGAGTCCCTGCAGTCTGTGCATAAATTCAATCTATTTTATTATATTTTCAATTTAAAGCTTGTTTTCTTGTAAAATAACATTTAAAAATATTAAATATTAAACAGAAGAAAAGTTATCCATGATCTTACCACTTTAAATAATATAATTTTGATTTCTGAATATATCCCTTCTGTCTTTTTCCATCTGTGCATATTTGCCATGATTCTAATAATATTACATTCACAATTTATTCTGCTTGTCATCTAATATTATATGCTAATAAATATTGCTTGATATTTTATAAGGTTTTCTTCCTTGTGGTAATATACACATAAAAATTTTAAGCTTTTAACCATTTTAAAGTATACAATTTATCAGATTTTTATAAATGTTCATGTTTAAAACTTTATAATTGTTCATCTAGTAAAGGCAATGTCATTTACCTTATTATCCAATTGTTAGGTATGTAGACAATTTCCCCCTTTTTTTAAAGCCTACATAATATTATAAAAAATTTGTATACCTAATTGTAAGGTTTTAAAATATTTTTCTTAAGATTATTTTCCACAAGTTAATCACTTGATTCAATTTACCACATCAGCAACAATGTATGAGCTTAACAGTTTCAGAGCTAACTTAACTCCTCTATGGAAAAATCATTTCATAATACAAATACTTGTTTCTAGTTTATCAGATGTATTAGTTCATATTTTATATTTCAGATTCTCTTAAGTCAAGGTTTATGAGGTTTAATCAAAAGATACAGTGAGGGCCG
>NW_017732412.1:23913-75150 GCF_001890085.2 Hipposideros armiger | reverse complement strand
GCCATTAATCTCCCTCAAAATACTCCCCCCTCCCTTCAAACACGCTTATCACATTGCTCTTGACACTTTTGGAAGTCCTCTTTGGTGAGTGTCTTTACTTCATCCTCCATCATGACAACACTGTGTCACATCGCTTCTGGTACAGCAATTTTTGTCAAATAAAAACATTACTGTGTGTCCTCATCCACCTTATTTACTGGATCTGGCACTGTGCAACTTCTGGCTCTTCCCCAAAGTGAAATGACCATGAAAAGTATACATTTTGAATCCATTCAGGGCATCAAGACAGCCATGACAGCGCAACTAAAGACACGAAAGAGGACTTACAGGACTGCTTCAGAAAGTGGCAAGAATGATGGGATAAGTGTGTTCAAAGTGAGAGGGAGTATTATGAGAGGGATTAATGGCAATGAGTCTTTTATTGTAATAATTTTTTTAAATTAAACATTCACTGTATTTTTTTATCATATCTTGTACTTAATGCTTAAAAACTGAAGTTCTCCAATGTACCACCAATGCCATTGACATACAGAATAAGTTACTTCTGTACTACTTTCTATGAGAATAAAGTAGAATCCGCAATGCTTAATGGTTCCATTTTTCAAAAGAATCATTATGATATTATTTTTAAATAATAGTAGCACAACAATTGCAGGGATGGTGCTTGGTGGCAATGATTAGAATGACTGCTTTGAATCCCATTGGAAATTTTCAGACTTGTCTTCTGCATCAGGAAGAAAGATGGCCAATCATTTGAAAACTTAGTTTAAAAGATGGCAATATATTTTTATCAAAGGAAAAACATAAATATAAATATGCTAAATAATAAAGTGTGCAAGTGTTTAGCAAAGTAGCTAGAAATTTGATGCAGTTGTCAAGATTAAAATTAAACATCAAATTCAAAATATATACATATACATATAGACACATATATAGCTATATATAAATTTATCAATGTTGTATTATGCATGAGTAGTTTATGCTAAATACATTCTGACAAAAGAAAAATAAGCTAAATGTAATTAATCTCTTTTCAATGTATAGCTCCTCATGATTGCAATGATAAAATTCCAATCAAGTTGCTTCAATGGCTGGATTTTATTATCTTCATACACCAAAGGGGGCAGGGAATAATCTGACGGTATTTCATGGGGAGGGTGGGCTAAATAGGAAAGGGGGCTACTGGAGGAAAATGCATAGTCAGAATATTCCAAAAGCTGTGGGTCATAAAACAGCACTCATCACAGATTCTACTGCTGTTTATGATTCTGAGGCATTTAAACACCCTACATTAGTCCTTCCTAGTGTGTTCTCAAGTTGGTAATCTGCTTTTATTCATTTTCTGATTATGACTTCAATGACTATTCCAAGATTGGACCCCAAAAGATAAAAGCAAATCCTATGAGAGGTATCAAAAGTTCTATGAAGATACTCTAGCAAATATCTTCCTGAAAGCTGAAATTCCTTTAAAAGAAGACAAAGTCCCCAATTTCACAATTCATAATGAGACATAAATGTAACAAGAAAACCTATCATGGGGAAGTATTGAACTCTCTCAGAAATAAACCAATGGTCAACACTAGCTGCCCAATAGAAACACTGGGGAGTTTCTAAATTATTCTGATGCCAAGATCCCAGATCACTGGATCAGAATCAACTGTATCAGAATCTGTAGGGGGAGGGGCCCAGAGGCTGCACTTTTGAAAGTTCCCTGAGGTCCAGTCAGGGTTTACAGCCAGGCTATAAACAATTCTCCTAATTAATTACATTTTTACAGCACTTTGCAATTTCCCTAACACTTTCTCATTCGTTATCTCATTTGATCTTTGTTAGCAACATAATGATTTAAAGCTCAGAGATCAGAATCTTTATTTTACAAATCAAAAATTTTGAAGTCCTAAGTAATTAAGAAACTTCCCCACAATTAACACAGTGTGCAGATTTTAAGATCAGAAAGAGGGAGCAGAATATGAGTTGTAGGAATTTAAAGGGGTATGATAAGAGAGGCCCCAGAACCTATGCGAAACCTGTAGAAAAATGAGATTGAGGCCACCAAAGATAAATTATGCCTGTATTTTTTTGTTCTGATAGTAAATATTATAAACCCAGAACCTATACGATACCTTACAGAATACTGATGAGGATGAACAACCTGTAAACCAGCGAAGAAAACAATACACGATGCAAACTAAAGTCTGTGAGAGCCAGTATTTGGAAGGCCTTTTGCTTCCCTCCTATTCCCCGCTACTTCCCAGCAACATATTTTGAATGACTGAATCAAAGTAAAATGTTAAATTACCTAAAAATATGAAATTGAATTTTTCAAAAACTGTAAATGAGATTATGTAACCCTCAGAAACACTAATTTAAATTCTGTTTTGGGGTTGGCCGAGTAGCTCAGTTGTTTAAGAGTGCAAGTTCTGAGCAACAGCGTCACTGGTTCAATTCCCACATTGGCCAGTGAGATTCCAAGGAGCTGAGCTGCCAACAGGTGGCAGGATGGCTCAGCTGGTGAGAGCACATGCTCCTAACAAGTTTGCAGGTTCAACTCCTGCATGGGATGGTGGGCTATGCCCACCCACAACTAAGTTGGAATATGGCACCTTGAGCTGAGTGGCCGCGAGCTGCCAACAGGTGGCCAAATGTCAATTGGACTTGGAGCTGAGCTAGCTGCGCCCTCCACAACTAAGATTAAAGGACAACAACTTGACTGTCCCCTTCCCCAATTCCCCAATAAAATCTTAAAAAAAAAAATCTGTTTCCATTCTACCCATGTCTCTCCACTATCAGCTACTTCACTACAACATTCTGACAATTCTCCCAGTACCTTCTACCTCCAGCCCTCTCCCTGCAAGCCCTTTACTATCAATTGCACTGAGAAAGAATCCTTCCCCTTAAGGGGAGGAAAGCAAGGAGGAAACTTGATTTGAAAATAACAGGATTTTTATTGGAGAGGTTAAATCTGTGTCCATGTCCATATTAATAATTTATGTGCAGCCACACTTTTGCCCATCTGGGAAATGGATGATTTTCCAGGAAATAAGCACGAGGCTCTAACACTTAATACTTTCCTCTCCAAGGCTTGGCCTCCATTATGTGGAGGGAAGATTATGTGGGAGTATTTAGCCACTAGATAGCCCACAAGTCACAGTAATGCTGCTTATACCTCATGGCCAGCATATTAGTGGGTCTAATTCCCATGAACCTGCCTGAGGGGTATCCTATAATTAAGAGCAATAGGATTATGAGTTCAAGTGTCAGTTTTCAAGGAACAAGGGAATACTTGAGTGACTTTTGGCTTCTCACATTTGCCCTAGCACCTCGGGTTTGAATTTCATTCTGTTCCTTAATATTTAATAAGTTGAACTTTTTCTGCTTTAGCTCAGTTGAGTTCACCTATAGAGGGAATTTGCAGGCTCAGTAAAAAAGTAGCCCAATTTTTACTAATTTCTGCAAGTTTCCCCCATATGAAATTGACTTAGGTGCTTTTGAATATCTACTTGTCATACTGTCTCTTGGCAGATGGCATGCCATAGTAATTCTTCTAGTCTGGACACCAAAACAGAACAATATTCCCTTGTTCACAAATACAGAAGGTGCCAAAAAAATGTATACATATTTTAAGAAAGGAAAGCTATATTAAAATTGTAATACTCGATATATACTGATAACACAAGATGAATACAAGTCACTTGATTTCTGCAATTATAAGAGGTGCTCAAAGTGGTTGCCATCAGTGTCCAGACAGTTCTGATTACGGTGAATTACTGCTTGAGCAATGTTGACTAAAGTGTCCACTTGTATACATATTTTTGGCACCCCCAGTATTTACTAATAGCCATGGCATCTGATTAGGAGTAATGGTCCAGCCTATATCACACAATCATTCTGGGCAGGAAGTCAGCCTCCCCAGAGACCTCTGAATCCATATAATACTTTAGTGCTAGATCTGGCAAGCTCTTCAGAGAACAGTGGCTATTCTCTAACTCCAAAATGGCTAATTCCTAAACTATACCTTTCTTAATTTATTGCATTCTCATAGGTTTGTTTCAAAATTTTGTAATTAATATCATTGTGGGCTTCATAATTCCCTTTAATTATTGCAATAACCATCAACTCAGGCATGATATCCCCTTTTCTATACCATCATTCTTTCACAATTATTTCAATAACTTGGCAGTTATGGCAAATAATCTCTCCAAACTCTGATACAGAAAGATGACTTGAATGTGAATTACAGCCATGTACCTATGTAAGATCTAGAATCCTGAATGATAATCTCCAAAAGACTAATTTTTATACATTTGGTCTCTACATACTGTGATTCAAAGTTGTGGCACGATTTGAGGAAATACAATTAGCAAACAGAAGGAATTTTAACAAAAACTCAAAATATGTGCTTGCATGAGAAATAATGATGAGGCTCTCAATACATAGTTCTCAGGAATCCCCTTTGCTCTCCTATCTGCTGCCTTTAAACTCCAGATATTTCAGACAATCTCATCATAATTATCCCAGCTTTCCCTCTATATCCAGCCCCCATGCAAGTCTTTTCTTCTTTTCTACTCTCTTGCAATTCTATCACTGTATGATGTAAGTTGACCTAACATCTCTCTTATCAATTAAATACACTCTATCTCAAGGAGTGAGGGAGCAAAATTTGACTCACTGTCATAGGATTCAGGAGAGGAGAAAGCTGTGAACCTACCAATGTTAATTCTTGTTGGGTCACTAGGAGAGTCCAAATCAAAGTACAGTTTGAAGTAATATTTCTTCTACTTACTTGTTCCTTAGTAACCAACCAACTTTATCTTCTTGGTATAATATTCCAGTAAATGTAACTTGACAAAACATTACATGTTTCATGGAATAAAACCCTCTCAATTTCTAGAACAGCTGTGGAATCCAAAAATAGCTGTCAGAATATTGCCCCAATTTGAGACATACCCGTAGCAACCATGACTGTGCTTAGCACCACTCGATGATATTAGTCAGAGCAAAGGCATTAACATTTTTGTGAAGTTGTTAACAAAATGAGAACAAAAGAAAGTCTGAACACTTAGAACACCAATGTGCAGATGACTGAAATTCTACAACGAGACTGGTCTTGAAGACATGACAATGAAAAATTCGGGTATAAAAATTGAAAGGGGTTGAATTAAATTTGATAATGTGACAATGGGTAATTGTATTGGATACATTCCATTCAGCCCTCCAGATTTCTCCCTACCTTTTTCCACCAAGCTCTGTTCTCCAAAGGGCTGATCTGTACTGATTTTGTCCACAAGCTCCCTTGCATTTTGGTTTCCCTTTGATTTTTTGCCAAAGAGAAGTAGAGACAGGACATAGTCAGATGGGAAGAGAATGAGGCTGGCTAAGGTTTTTTTCCAGCTCTCTCCTACCAGGTCACCGTGATCTAGCTTCTACCACAGAAGGCCTTAGGCCTATCAGATAGCACTGCCCCTGAAGTTACTCTTTCTGGTTGTCTCCCTGCCCATTTCTGCTAGCCCTTCGGTACCGCATATTCCTTGTTGATTTTCCTACTTACCCACCCACTCTTTTATAAATGGTTCCTTTGTCAAATTCCCCTCCATTACTAAATTCAAGTTTGCTATTTCCTGAAAGCACCCTAATTCAGATTCCTTAAAGAAAGATCACCATTCTCTGACACAACTTCGAAAATCATTTACCAAAAAATTTTCCTTGTTCTTATCATATGTCAGCTTTCCATAATTTTGTCCCATCAATATTCTTTATATTAGAATGCTATATCCTTATATATCTGAGCAAAAGAAAAAAATTCTATCCCATAAAATAAAAATAATTTATTAAAATTTATATTATTTGACTTTGTATTTCATTATTTTTTTTTGATATGACATAGGGAATACATTTGTTATCAAAGATGTCTTGTGTCTGTGCCCCCAAATCAATTTGCTTTTGACAGTTGAAAATGAAATGGGCCCCCTAGAAGACTGCTGGATTATAATATAAAAAGATCTATCATAAAATGAAAATATAACTGTAATTTTAATAAAATATCAAACTTACCCACATGTAATGCATGAACTTCCTCATAAATACAAGTTGGCTTATCTTCAGAAAGAAAGAGAATAATTTAAAGAATATTAAGGAAACCTCTAACAATCCCAAATAATCTCCCTCTTGCAAATGTTAAAGTACTTAAAAGGTTTCCATGTTATTCCTCAGGTTTGGTTAAGCATTGCCTTCTTCTTCCTATCTACTGTCTTCCCTCTTCTCTGCAGATACATTTCTCTATATAGCAGGAGTTGCACCAATACATCAACAGCTTAGAGCGAATTTTCTATCAGATCTCTTATTAGCAAGAATAAGGCACTCAAGCTGCCTAAGAGAACCGGGGCTTCGTAAATGTGAGAGGCTGGACGAGCAAACAGGGAAGGAAGGAGCAGCATAGACATGCTTTCTGTGCTTCATAACTGATGCACTTCACAAATGACATTTCTGTCGGTGAGGAGCACAAGTTTCTCAGGAAAGTCCTTAAAAAGAAGACAGATAAGGAAGAAAACAACGAAGAGAAAAAGAAAAAGGAAAGGAAAGAAAAGGAGGTAGCTCTTTGAAGCCTTCCATTACATCCACAGAGTCATTCACGAGTCAGTAGCCCTAAATTAAATTATGAAATAACTTCTGGCTCCCCTATTCCTTACCAGTGATATAAGAAACTGTACCTCAACCTCCTGCTAAAGACTGAAGTCACAGTAACATAGGAGATCACCATTCTCACAGGCTTTTACCTGCATATGGGTAATTAAAGATCTAAAAAAAATCTTCAAGAACTGAATCTTTAATGGTGGAATATCAGTCCCAATGACATGATTTCAGCTGCAGGAAGCCTCAGTCCCATCACAGACTGGAAAGCCTGCAAATCTGTCTGTCTGTCGTAACCTGGGTATCAGTGATTGTCTGCATGGCTCCTCTGCAAAGTTCCACCCCAGCTGGTACTTGCGACCCTTCTGCATCCTGTGACAAAGTCATGGACCGCCTAAGCTTCAAGAAAGTAAAAAAGGAATCAGGTTTAGTAAGCACAGTAGAGCATTGCCAAGAATAACCACAATAACAACAGAAGCAGCTATAACAAAACTTTAGTGTCAGGGAGAAAGAAGGCACATCCTTCAATTCCCTGAGATCACCTGCTCATTTGTTTGAACATGTTCCAACTTTCTCCTAAATTCCATGCTCAGAGCCAGCCAAGAGTAGCTGCACGCAGGCCTCTCTGAGAACTCCTTCATGCCCAGGTGTGTTCTATTCTTGAATCAAAACTTTTTCTCTCTGTTGAATTTGTTGAAACACTCAGTTTGAAAAATTATTTCTGACTCAAACTTCTTTTCGGTTGGCACAGTGTGACACTCATCAGAGAGACCTGCTCTTGTTGGAATATCTTACTCTACCCTAAACTCTAAGCCCATTCACTATTGTTCACCTCAACAATTGCGCTACAATGATTCAATGTCTTCAGTGGCTCCCTGAATAGCCCTTCACTATGCACCTTCTTTTCAAATTTAGTATCATATACAAGATGTAAAATTTGCTTTCCAAGCCATCAATCAACTCACCCTTAAAGATTATACTAAATTAGTGCCCAAATGTTCTCATTTGTCATTTCAAAGACAAATATAAAGGGCTTCATTTACGATTTTTTCCTGCCAAGTTTCTAATTCCATGCTGTCAACCCCTTAAAGGAGTCTTCTTTCCCTCACTATTGTGTGCTAAATATGCAGGTAAAAACCCTTTCTTGTTCAAATTCTCTGCAATTTCATGCCTCTTCCAGTTTCCCCTTTATACATTTTCATGTGATTTTCCTGGTTTTTCTATCTTAAATTATCTTCCCTGCCTCACAGCTGCAGGTAGAAAAATAAAGATCTCCTTTGGGTTGACATTTAAAGGTTTATTATTCTCCCTTCATATATGAGTTTAATGCTCATTAACACTAAAATGACTAGCTGAGGGGGGGGGGAAGACCTGTCTTCAAGGATCCTGGGATAAATAATATAACACAGTGTCTTTTCCTTCCCTTCTCACTAAATTGATATTAACCAATTCCACATTCCTTCAAAATAAGCTTTTAAATGTTTGATACTGCCTGCTTTTACTTTTAAAGGGTGTGCTAAAGCTGTCCTGGAGTCTGGCTACTTTGTTAGGAATTATTTTTCCTCAAAATAGATTTAATGCCTCCTCTTCCATCCCGTTTTCTAGACTTGCCCCTTCAGATTAAATTTAAAGCAACCTCTAAACACTAAGTTATTTGGAATTAAATATAAAGCATGTAATCCTTCTAGAAACATGATCACTTGGTCTTTTTGGGATTGCAGAAGCTCTAATAGTCAAGGCAATTTGTTTTTAATAATAATAAAACTTCAACATAGGTATTCAAATCAATATTTTTCCTTATAATTTTTTTTTTCAGAATCCCTTTCAGCTCCGTGTTTTTACCGGTCTCTTTCAGTTATATTTATTTCTTTTATCAGAACGTTTTAAATAAAGCCCAAATTATCCAGCTGCAACAAAAGAACAAGAGAGGCAACAAAGAAACAAAAGCTCATAGACATTGACAACAGTTAAGTGGTTACCAGAGGGTAAGGGGGGAGGGAGGTGATAGAACAGTGCAAAGGGGGTCAGATATATGGTGATGGAAGGAGAACTGACTCTGGGTGGTGAACACACAATACAATATCTAGATGATGTATTATAGAAATTTACATTTGAATCCTATATAATTTTACTAACCAATGTCACCCCAATAAGTTTAATAAAGAAATAAAAATAAATTTAAAAAAAAATCCAGTCTCTACGAGGAACTACTGGGAACACAGTTTGTTTCTCTGGCCTTTTAAATCATACCTTTTCACTCTGCATCAGCCAAGAATACATCCTGCCAAATGAATCTAATGGTGATTTGATATAACTTTTCACAGGTGACCTGTCATATATGAATCATATATTAGAAATACTTCAGGAAGCTGCTGTGTTTTCTCTCTCCATCATGAACTTCTAATTGCTAAAACAACATTAAATTGTTCAATGTCCTGAGATGGAAAGCACTTGGATTTCCTGGAACAAATATTCAATCTCCCAGGGAGAAAAGAAGCTGTCCATTTTGCAAGGTGGGTGTCAATTATCACAAGTCTTTCCTCAGAGATCTTAACGTCAGTGGCTAGCTTTCTACCCACTATGATACTTTTGAAAACAGAAGTCCTCGAGGAATAGGAGGTACAGGTATTACCTCCTATTGGTGGTAACTTCAATTCCTACTTGGGGGGACGGGGATCCCCTTTCCAGAATTTTCCACTTGCTCAAATTCCCCTTCCTCAAGTTTCAGCTCTTACTGCTGATCGGGATTATCTCAGGGTTCAGTTTTGCATAGCAGACTGCATGCAGAGATAACAAGATAGCTGGAGTTTTCATATCTGATGGGCCTCAGTGCCTCAGCAGTCTGGGTAGTGGAACAACATTTTCCATGAGCTTCTCTGATACGGAGAGTCAGACTGAGTCGGTCCTCTGATGTAGGACTTGCTCCTTCCTGTGTCAGATATAGCAATGAGAACCGCTGACCCGGACTTCATTCAGGGAAAACCAAAAGTTGGATGTATTAAATCCCAACTGTATGTTCCTCAATTGGATAAGGCGTTTATTAGCCTTTAGTGCCAGGGTTTATACCAGTACTTCTCAGACTTCAATGTGTCAGTGACTCCCTGAGACTCTCCTTATGATGCAGATTCTGATCCAGTAGGTTTGGGATTTCACATGAGATTCTGCATTTCTAACCAACTGCTCAGGGGATGCTGGTCCACAAAATCACACTTTGAGAAACAAGAGACTCCAGAAGCTTACAAATTCTCAGACTTTTGTTGTACAAAAGAATTCCCTGAGGAACTTCCTTAAAATGCAAAGTCCCAAAATCTATGCCCAGAGGATCTCAGATGGAGCCAAGACATCAATTTTTGAAAAAGTGCTCCTACACTCAGGGCATCAGCAGACCACTCTTTCAGAAAGAAAGGTTCCGGGGGTGCTGGATTCCACTTGAGACAAGTTATCAGACCAAGGTGCCACTCTTGGCTTTACCACTTACTGTCTGTAATCTGAAATGAGTAATTTAACATCTTTTAGGCATAGTGCCCAAGACTATAAAATGGGTTTTGTCTTGTCTGCTCTGTCGGTATCCTTCTATTGCTGTGAAGTTGCAATGAGATCGTGTATGTTCACGGGCTAGACAAATGTAAGTTGTCTGACAACCCTCTGTAATCATTTCCCGTCATTTGATACCGAGATGTCACCACCTTCTTCCTGATGTAGTGCCAGCCCCTCTTTTCTATCCTTTGAAATATTCAGAAAGGATCACAGTAATGTGTCCTGAGGGAGTCCTGGAGTCTCACCAGGAAGCCTTAGATGCTGAGAAACACGGCAGAGCATCTACTTAGGAGAGTCAGGCAGGGAGACAGGCTTCAGTTGTGTCCTAATTGGCTACATTCAGGTCAGGAGAAATTGCAGGTGCAAATTTCAATCTATAAAGCCCCAGTTCCCTAAGATATCACTTTTCTCTTCACGCTCCAATAATAAATATCTTTGATATTTGCTCTTGGAGCCTAAAGCTTTGGTGTAGAGACCTGTATGACACATTGACAAAAGTTTGGTTTTGTTTTTCTTTTTTTTCTTCCTCCATGACGAGTAAAGAGGATCAGTGGCCCTTGGTGTTTGCATCAGACGTGTTTCTTAGGCTAAACTCATGACAGTGCTTTCAATAAATTGGAAACAATGCACGTGTCAAGTGACACTCTAGTTCTTCTATTTCGTCCATTTCATTGAACATCTATTCAATCTTGTAGTTCCATCAGCCAACAGAAAATATCCTCTCGTCTTTCCAAGTGCACCCCTTTCCACCCTCAGCTCCCTCACATTTAACATCTGTTGTTTGTTCAAGATGCAGGAAATTCCCTTTGGGGAGAGATCATTATTCTAAGACATGTGAATGTACAATCTCTTGGAGATAATTATCTGAGCCAATACAAAATACAAAATATTGATTTTTAAAATAAAAATAAGTGACACTGAATGTGTAAAAATTCACTACACAGTATCTGAATCTACATTCATGACAAAATATGGATACACACACACACACACGTGCACGTATACTACATACACACATATGTACATATATGAGTGCCCACAAGAATTTTTTAAATCCTTTATAACTCAAAAGAATTTCACATGTAAATCTTGCAGTGAGCTCAGCTGAGCTGGTGAGTCTCTGTGAGACTTGTGAGAGGAAAGACGACTCCTGGGAGCCTGAGTACTGTGAAGGCCTCTGGGAAAGTTCTGAATATCACATATGCTCACCACTCATCTGCCTGCACCCAAACCTCAAACATCTTCCCCAGCAGATTGATCCCTGAAATTATAACATTAGAAAGTCTTTCTTTGGAGTTATAAAAATAAAAGAGCATGCATTAAGCTCTGTCAATTGTCTACACCTCCATGTGAGTAAACCTATCAGCTTCTTTCAGATAGATTTCTGTATTAGTTTTCTATTGCTACTGGAAGAAATTAGCACAAATTTAGTGGTTTAAAACAACATAAATCACATATTTTACAGTTCTGGAAGTCAGAAGTACACACTGGGTTCTACTGGGCTAAAATCAAGGTGTTTACAGAGCTGCATTTCTTTTGGAAGCTCCAGGGGAGAATCTTGCCTTGTTCAGCTGGTAGAAGCACCCATTCCTGATCTCATACCCACTTCCTAACTCTTCCTCGCCAATAGCATAGTATTTCTTTCTCTGAGCTCTGTTTTTTATGTTCATATCTTCTTGTCTGACTTTTTGGTCTCCCTCTTTCACCTTTTAAAGACCCTTGTGATAATCTCCTCATCTCAACATCCTTAATTACATGTGCAAAATGCATTTAGCATATAAGGTAACATATTCACAGGTTTCAGGGATTAGGAGGTGAACATCTTTGGGAAGCCATTATTCTGCTGACCATCGTATATAGAAAACAACCCTGTAAAGAGGATGGTTTTGATAATAGGGTACAGGAGGAAAAGGAGTTAGGAGGCAGGATCTGGATAGGAATGGGTAGGACACCAAAATAAAGATACTGAGCACCTGGGAAAGAGAAGGTATTCCCAAATTAGGGAGAAAGCCCTAACTAAAAGGTAAACAGTGATAAAGTCAAACTTCATATATGTCACAGTTTTAATTAGGTTTGGCTATAAAATAAAAAAAAATAGGTAGGCAATAAAACAAATATGCTTATCACTGTATATAAATATACTGGGTTGTCAGAAAAGTCATGACGTATTTTTTATATGGTTTTCATTGCAAAAATGCAAAAATGCAAAAATGTGCCATGACTTTTCTGACAACCCAATATGTACATACATAAATATATACTGAGATATATATATATATATATATATATATATATATATGTATGTATGTATATATATATGTATATATATCAGATCTATACATATCTGATGGAATTATACTAATTGTTTTTGGTGGTATTATATGAATAATTTTTTTTCTTCTTTTTGTTTTCTGTAATTTCTCTGGATTCTACCTTTTAAATACTTTCCCCTCCTGCTATGAACTGTCCTAAACCAGGTTACATCTCTTCTCCCTGGAATTACTACAGTGGCCTATAAAATTGTCTCTTATTTTTATATTTGCTCTTTTATCTCCTTCTTCAAATGTTATCCACAAATATCATGCAGAACTGCATATCTGCCACCTGAGCCCAGCACGCAGCTTTCTGCTGGCTTTTCTCACACTCTCTGCTTCAGCCACACTCAGCTTATGATGACCTGGCAGCTAGACCACCTGCCGGGCTCCCCCATAGTCCCTGGAATACCTCCCCTACTATTTCATGCTACCTTGATGTTTCACAAGGCCATATCTCCGCAAGAGCAGGGATTGCTATATTGAGCATTTGACATGACACCCAACTCATAATATTTCTTAGCAAATGTGCTTAATACATAAATGGATCACTTTTAATATAACACTATAGATAGGATACCTTTTCTCCATTCTCAGACAAGAATATAGAGGATGTTTCTGATGTTTCTGCCCTTGCCAACACCCCCCTTGCCAATTACTCTTTAGAGGACAGGCCCTTAGCAGTGAAAGCCCAATAGTCATCGGTCCACGTCCTTTGGCCCACGGTAATATGCTTCAGAAAACTAATCATTAAGACAGAATAGAAATTACTAGTTATATATGAACTAAGACCACAGTGATATGAAACATGGGCAGCAGTATGAGCAAGCACCAGAAGCATTTATAGAAAATCTTGAGATACCTTTGTTACTGTGGTGGCATTACGGGCAATGAGCTTTCTATTTTCAAATGCTTTTTACTTTGGTTTATACACATCCTTTCAGGGAAAGTGCTTTGCTATTATTTACAGTGAACTAGCTAGACAGAGCATTACACACACACATGAAAAAATACCCACCCATGGTTCAAGTCAGTCAAATGTAGGTATTTTCCTACAGGTGTCCAGACAATTAGTTTTTTAATACAAATTTGACAGATTTGATACTTTATTTGCTGGTGCACAAAAATCATATTTTTCCTTTTTAAAGATAAGCGGCCTAGCAGCAAATATCCAATAACTATGCCATGAACATGGTTCTTATTCCACGGACTAGACCATCTGCCAGAAATCCCAAAGCAGTAGGAGGGGCGATGCCTGGTATTTCAGCCAAGAAACAGAAGCCACCTTATAGCCTTGGGTAACCCCCAAGCCAGAATGGTGGCAGGGATAGTGGTTCAGGGAGGCAGAGCTCAGACACTGACCAGAGTAAGGACAGGGAAATGCTGACCTCCAAAATCTTTTTAAATTTTTCTATTGTTTCCGATGCCTCTATGTAACCCTAGGTTATAAGTAAAACAATGGGTAAAACACAGAACCCAAATCCAGGGTGTTAGTGAGGAAGATAGATGATATTTTGAGCACGCTCTCTTTTCACAATACAGACAGTATCTTTCCTTTTACAACCCAGAACTCAAGGTGCAGCATATTATATAAACATGGGAATGATTGAAAAACAGCATCAGGGCTGTTTCCTGAAATGATGCATACACTGTATCATCCTGTAATTATAACCCAACTGGTGTGTATTTCATCTTAATCTTGGTATTTCTATCAATACTGCTCAGTTACTAGTCATGACTGCGACTGCTGGCCACAGTAGGCATTAATGAATCCTTGAGCCTCGGTCAAATAAATCCACAGGAATCAATTTTGATTAACTTTTAAGAAAACAGAAAGGTTTTTTTACTGAGACATTTAAAGAATCCCTCATAGACAAGTGAAAGGGCAAGGGAAAGGTGAAACCATGTCTAGATTTAGACCTAAATTTCATAGCTAACAATTTAGAAAATGGTACTTATTCTTTCATGTTTATATAGCTATATGATAATTAATTACAACACAGGTTAATATTTTTACAAATGGATAATATTAATACTAATACTGAATTTCTCTTACACATAAAGTTATAGCACTGAGATATATCCTCATTTTTACTGAAGAAGCTATCAAACTTCTCCATGCAAGGTACAAGATAAGACTTTTAAAAGACAGAGGTGCATAATATGTAAGAATTTAAAAAATCATGCCTTGGTCTTGCCCTCAGTTGTTCTACAAAGAACGTGGAAAAAAGTTCTACCACGTAAAGTCACAGAAGTGCAATAAAAGCAAAATGAGGAGATTGAGATGGTGCACTGGGCCCTACTAACACAGCAGGTTCCGAATAATAACTGTTTGGTGATGATGTATAAAAAAGTAAATCTTCCTCAGAGGTAATTGTTTTAACAGCGACAGCATTTTGGTACCAGAGCCAATAAAATTCTTTAATAACTTTTTAAAGAATAAATCACTTTTAAAGATGCAATTTTTAAAGAAGCAAATAGGAAATGGCTCTCAAACTTTAAATAACACTTTCTCTGTAAAATAGTCATGCCATAAGATCACTTTGGTATTTGAAACATCAAGGCTAGGCTAACTTGTACTAAAATTCTTAGTTAAAAATAATAGTAATCATAGTATTTAAAATATCACTAACAACTTTGGGTCAAAACAATCAACTGAAAATTAGAAGACCAGGTCTCTGTTTATGTCTGATTGTGCTTATTCATTTAATAATTATCCTAAGTGGAGTTTTAATAGATGATTTTGAAGTTAAGGAAGAAATAATAAAAATGCAATAAGAGGCATTTCTTTAAAAATAAATCAATTTCTTGAAATTGTTCAGATAAAAACTGAGGTTCACAGAAGTTATTGGGTCATCGGAAAAGTCATGACTCATGTTTGCAACAGATGGCACTAGGTAATTTTTGAAAGTACTAGAGTCATTCGCATCTATGTTATTGCTATGTCATTTGACAGCTAACAGTTCTAGCTTCATTCTAAAAAACAACTGAGAGATTTGGTTGAGTTTTGGAGATTTTACAACAAGTTGAAGATGGAAGACCAAACTGTGTATTTTTGTCATATTTTACTGTTTTACTTCCATAAAGGCAAGAACGCATGTCAAGTTGTGAAAAGTTGCATAAAGTTTACGGTGACAATGCACTACAAGAACGTCAGTGCCAATGATGGTTCATGAAATTCTGTGCTGGTGATTTTGTTCTCAACGACGCTCCTTGGTCAGGAAAGCCCACCGAGGTTCATGATGACAAAATAAAGGCATTGATTGAGTAAAACCCACGTAACATGACACGAGAGATTGCAGAAACATTGAACATCCATCATTCAAGCATTCACAACCACCTGAAGAAGCTGAGATACCTAAGAAAGCTCGATATTTGGGTTTCACATGAACTCAAAGAAGTTCATTTGATGGCACGTATAAACATCTGCAATATGCTCATTAAATGTGAGGAAAATAACCCTTTTTTGAAGTGACTGATGACTGGTGATGAGAAATGGATTGTTTACAACAATGAGGTGTGCAAATGGTCTTGGTCCCTACATGATGATTCGCCTCAAACGACATCGAAAGCAGACATTCATCAGAGGAAGGGTATGCTCTCAGTGTGGTGGGATTTTAAAGGTGTTGTGTTCTTTGAGCTCCTACCAAGGAACCAAACAATCAATTCAAATGTGTACTATTGGCAATTGGACAGTTTGAACGAATCCATCATCCAGAAATGTCCAGAGCTTGTTAATTGTAAAGGAGCTGTGTTCCATTGCGACAACGTGAGACCACACACAAGTTTGATCACCCGTCAAAAATTATTGGAGCTTGCATGGAATGTGTTGCCACACCCACCATACTAGCCTGACCTTGCACCGTCAGACTTCCACTTGTTTCGCCCTCTTCAAAACTCCTTGCGTGGTATAATGTTCAATTCAGATGAGGCTGTAAATCAGCACCTTGTTCAGTTTTTCACAAATAAAGACAGGTCCTTCTATGAACAAGCAATTATGAAGCTCACTGAAAGATGGCAAAAGGTTATCAAACAAAACAGGAAATATATCATTGATTGATCTTTGTTCTTTATATAAATAAATGACCTTTGAAAAACAGACAAAATACATCATGACTTTCCCGACAACCCAATAACAACCTGCCTTTAATTACACAGGAAATGATGCAGCCAGGATTTCAATCCATGTCTGATGCCATTTTCATGCCCCGAACCATCTTGCTGTATGGCCTCCAAATATAAGAAAATATACTAAATTAATATTCTTCTGTAATATTTCATTGCATTTGTAATGGAGATGTCCCACATGGTCACACATGGTGCCAAGTTGGGCCCCTGGTATGTTCTCTTTGACAGGTAGTTTACCTCCTTTCCACACCATTCATCAGCCAGGGCCTGAAGGTATCTGAGTTGCAACCTCCAAGATAATGTAGTCTGCATTTCAAATTATTTTCCAAGTACTTTCTCATATTGTATTTGCTACTCAGAATCAACCAAAAGGTTGACAGGAGATGTAGTGTTATTCCCATATGGTGAGAGTGGACTAACTCACAGAAAGCTTAAATAACTCATCAAAGAACACACTGTAAAGTGGTAAAAAAAAAAAAAAAAGAACCAGATCGGATATAGATTCTTATTTGACTACTTTGGAGAAAGATTATAAAACCACCTGAGCCTCAGTTTCATCATCTTTAAAATGGAATTATATTACCATTCCACACTGGGTGTGGTGAGGCTTAAACTAGATTATGCAGATAAACCCCCAATAGTATGTCTACCATCTAACAGAGTCTCAATAAAAATTACTCTTTCTGTCATAAATGATCGAGGACTAAGTTAACAATGTTTGAAGAAATGAGGTCAGTGTATAAGATAATAAAAATCCTCCCGCTCTCTCTCCCGGATATGATTGTACCCACCATTGTGAATGCAGATTAGAAGCTTAATTAAAGTTGAAGAGTAAGATCAATATATTCTTGAGCTAAATGAAAAGGGAATCAATGTTTAACTAGATTTTTAATTATAAAAATGAATATATGCTTATGGTAATAAAGAAATCCAAAGAGTAATAGGAATAAAAGTACAAGTCATCTGACTCAAAGCTCCCACAACACTCCAGAAATAATTACTGCTGGTTACATGTATGTTCCTATATTTTTCATGTTCTAAGAATTTTTATATCATATAAATATATATAGTAGTATTTACATGTAACTATTTAACTGAGAGACTATAAATATATATAAATATAAATACAGAGATACACACAAAGAGGTACTACACACACAGTGGTGATACATGCATATATATATATAGATATATGCATGTTTATAATCAATAATTACAGCAAACTCTTTATAACATCTGTGTACTACTCTATAATTCAGAATGTTTCTGCTGTCTTTAAAACATTTTCAGTTATTATAAACAATACTGAAACAAATTTTTACACATATCTAAAACTCTATCTCTAGGATATTCTACAAGTAGGTTTCAGACACGTCATTCTCAATTGTGATAGGTTTTGCCAACTATACTCCAAAGAGTGGCTCATCCTTCCAACAGTGTATGAGTGCCTATTTATTTACATCTCCCATACTGTTTACTCTTTGACAATTTTGAAATTTGGAAAAGAGAAAAATGTAACCTCACTGCATTTATTTAATCATGTATGAGGTTAAAAAAATGTTTTTGCTTTTGTAAATCTTTTTCTGTGTACTACCATTAGCTCATTTTCATATATTTCTTTAATTTGTGAGATTTTTGTATAAAAAGGAATTAATCTTTTCAAAGCATTGCTAATAAATTAAAAATCAACATTTAAAAGTGTTGGAAATATTTTCTTAAATTGTCCTTTGTCTTTTGATTGTGTTTATAAGAGTTATTTCTTCCTTAACAATTTAATGGCTCTGATGGCCATTCCAGAAAAAGAGTTCTGAGATTGCTTTGAAGGGTGGGCTAGGCACTGACATCAGTGCATAGCTTTCCAATGGGAGTACTTTGAAGGTGACTGTAGTGATATTCATCAATGAGTTATGTAGCACTTTTTCTAGGATGAGTTCGCGAATATGTATGTGTGTATGTGTGTGTGTGTGTATACACATATTTCATTTATGACAAGATGGTATTTCAAATTAGTTGGAAAAGGAAAGACTATATATGATGTGGGGAAAACTGACTATCATTTTGGACAACATAGTTATACCGTTACATCATATGGAAATAGAAATTCTAGACTGATTAAAGATCTAAGTGTAAAAGTAAAATTATTAAAAGAAAATATAGAAGAATATATTTTATGTTTTTCTCATGGGGATCACTTCCCTATATAAAGCAAAATAAAAAAGAATTATAAAAGAACAAAGTTTGATAAATTTAACTAAATAAAAGTATAAAGCTTTTTTACATAATACAAAACAGGTATAAATACAAGTGATAGACTAGAAAGAAAAACATTACAATATTTTATTCATAGTATATAAAATCTGTTAATAATCAATAAGGAAAACACAATCTGATACAGAAATTGGAATAGACTAGAACTAATAAATTAACAGAAAATAAAATGCAAATAGCATTTAAAAATATGAAAAGATGTTCAACCTTATTAATAGTTCAGCAATGCAAATCCAAACACCAATGAAGTACAATCTGTTACCAATCATTTTGGTAAAATTTAAAAGATAAACGATAGCCTATATTGTGGATGAGGCAGGGAAATGGATACACTCATAAACTCTAGGATTATAGTTGATAGATTGGCAGTTTCAGTGTATCAATTTCAAGTTGCAGGATCAATGAAAAATTTTAAACTTATCTATAACTTAACCTCAAGTTTTACTTTCTGGAATCTACCCTACAGAAACATTGCACAGGCATATAAAAGCATATTATTTGTAATAGCAAAAAACAAACTAGAACAAATTTAAACACTTATTAATAAATCATGTTATTGCCTTAACATGGAATACTTTCCCTCCATTAAAAAGAATGATGTAGCAATATAATTGAGACATGAGAGGGAGACATGAAGTAATCTCCAAGACGTATCGTTAAAATCAAAGTACAAATTGTAGAGCAGTAGTTTACTATGATGTCATTTATGACTTAAGAAAAAACCCTCTAAGCTAAATGTGTGCCTCTCTATAAAAAAGTCTGACTAAATACCCAACTATTATTAACAGTGGTTAGTTTTGAGGAATTGAGCTAGGGGTAGCAGAGGAGTTTAGAAAGAACTTGCTAATTATTTGACTTATTTATATCTATCAGGTATTTGATAAAGAACACTTGTAATTTAAAAAGAAAAAGTATATGTTTACAGTCAGAAAGTTGTAATTTACTAGATACAAAATGATTGAAGGAAGAGCCTGCTAACATGGCAAGCCTGGAAACACCTCATCTATTAAAAGATGGAATGCAGGTAACGTCTGTGAGGTAGTCTTCATCATGCACACCTTAACAATGCATTGCTCTGAAGGCAACAAGCGGTGGAGATGGGTAAGAGGTTGAGAGTAACTGGACGTGGGGGACATGAGGTAGTATTCAAACCCCTGGTAGCAAATGAAAGCTCAAGGGGGTCAGAGCAAAGATAATGCACGCACACCTAGAAAACCGGGAGCTTTTGACAGAAGAAAGAAGGGCTCCAAATGCAGAATCTGCCAAATACAGGAATTTGAATTCGCCCAAGATGCATTTTGTGTGCCCAGCCCCAGGCTATAGAGAAGCCAGCCTATGGAGCAGTCACAGCTGATATCAAGTACTGACTGAGGTCTCAGACTCCTTTTATCACCGGGCTTCCTCCCTGGCCTCTTCACAGTTCTCCACAGAACTCTCCACTGTAAGCATTTCCTCCTTTACTGTTACTCACCTGCCCCCTTCTGCCTTTTAGAAGCAAAATGGGGTTGGTTAGAGTGAGAAGAACAGGAGGAAGGGTAGCACCCATTTCTAGATGATCACTGCCTCAGTCTCAAAGTCCCTGTCCCCAGTGTGGCATTCTTACAGGCTGACAAAGACCCAGAAAGCCAAGTCTCAAATAATGGCAGGCAAGCCAGGATTGTACATTATAAATTATCTTACTGTTTATGAGATTTGCCAGATGTATGCCTGCTGAACCTCCCCAAGAAGTCTTTCAAGATGCTTGCTATGGCAAAGAATCAAAATTAAACTGAGCTAAAAAAGAAAATAGTTTGTCTAATCTTCATGCTATTTCTGACATTTTTTTCAGGAACTAATTAGAAATATAAAAAGAATGAAATTTAATTTCAAATATTATATAAAATTAAAGATCTAAAAAATATATATGTAATCACACATACACACTATTATTTGACCAACAGCTATGAAACTTGGCTACTCTCCAGTTGAGAAAACTAAATGAAAAATTCACCCTCCTGTGACAGTCATTGAAAAGCAGCATTAGCTTAATATCATCCTCCCTGTGATGCTTTCATAAGCAAGGCCATTTTAACTCCCATAGTTGATCTTGAGCAATATACAAATATTTCTGCACCAACCATGAATCTTCAGACACTTTTTAATTATCATAATTAATTATAATAACCATGACCACTATCAATATCACCTTCAGTGCATGGCTCTATATGAGCAGATGACAAATCTAGACATCATTGAGGGCTAATCTTGGCACTCCAGTTAAGTTGGAAGTACAGGGTAAATGGCATTATGTTGGAGACAAGTTAATTAAAACTATAAAGATAACTGTAGACAAAGGACAAAGAAACTGCATTTAATACCAAACTTTCTACCTTCTACTATTCAGATTATTTTACCTCATGTACTCTAATCTCTTTTCCTTTGCCTTTTGCACTTGTTCACTTTTTAACAGTCATGACTGTGTGGTTCTACAATTTAAATTGTATTTGGAGCCAAAGCAAAGGAAATGGTCTAAGAGGTAGACAGACACTACATGTAGCAGGAGACAGTTGGGGCACTGAAATCAAACTTCTTATTTTTTGTCTTAACTCTCCCACTTGCTAGTGCAGAATCTTAGACAAGTTACTAAAACTCTTACTAGCATCCAGGACATGGGGTGATGCTGGAATGAAACGACCTAATGTGCGGCTGGCATTAGACTGTTAGCTCATGGGAACAGAAATTATCCTGCTCAGCATGATCTTCTCAGTACCAAATGTGTCCTGTGAAGAGTAGGTGCTCAGAAAGTATGCCACACGTTGGAATGTCTCCTTGGAAAGCTAGTATGAGAAGTTCTGCAGATTACTGTAGGTGAACTACAGCTTACTTGCATCAGGAGTTTAAAATCAGCTATCAAAATCAAACTTTAGATCTCAAAAACTGGGTCTTTTGAAACCATCATGTGAATAAATATGATTTTCCCATCTCTGGAGACCCACATTCACATTTAGCAGTTTAAGCCTCCTTGTGAAGGACTGTATCTCTTTAATTCAAAGTTCCATTTTGGGGCTGTAAGACTGAGTAAGGGGAAGAACTTGGTTAGTGGCATAAAGAAGCACCTTTTCCTAACTTGGTCAAATATCTCAAAGCAACACTCCAGTTGAGAATTTCACATACATTTCACCAAAGCACCCACTGTCCTTTGTTCTCAAATAGATATCGGGCAATAATATCAGTCATTTCAGTATTTCATATAATTGAAATTTAGCCTTACATGTATGGCTTGGGCGATTATGAGAGAAAATTATTTTGTGTCTCAATGACCTTTCGAAATGAGATGTGAAGAGGAATGCCTGAGCTCAGGACAGTGTGCTGTGCTTTTCTCTGAATACCCAGGAAGGCACGAGAGCATATTCAGTAAAGGAGGCTCTGTAGATCTGTGTTCTAGGTTAGGACAGGTAAGAAAACCCCTTGTGTAGATGACACTATGTTGTTATTTTGGAATATTTACTAATGAAATTCTTGGAGCTTTAACTGAGTCCCTTTGAAGAATTCCTCCTGATGAACCTATTAGCACCATTGTTGCTGTTCACCTCTCTCAAGTCTTTTTTAGCCAGACTACTCCAGCTGCATAGCATTCTTCTTACAAGTCATAAAGTGTGACCTCAGTACCAGCTAGTGTCAGAACAGTTGCCCAGGATGCTATACTGATACTCTCACTTTTAACTTTCATATGACCTAGATCCTGAACTCAGCTCTGTAACCCCAACTTTGATCATCACTTCTGCCGCCACCCCCTTGGTTTGGCATTCATCCGTGCTTTTCTTATGCCCTTCGTTAAGAACTCAGGCTCATTTTGCAGCTGGCCCCGCTCTTTCTCTTGGGCTGTACTCCAGGGTAGAGATCCCAAACCATGCAATGAAACCCACTCTTAAGTTAAGCAAACAAAATCCTGATCCTACATAAACAGAATAAAATTTAACCAATAGCATCAAAGCAGAATTTTTCTAATTTGAGCATTAAATGGACCCTTTAAAAATATATATTTATTTTCCCAAATCATGACTTGAATTATTTTTAAATAGAATGTGACTTTAAAAAGTACAGACATGAAATTAGGTACATGCTTTTTTTATACCTCTTTGTAACTATTCTTAAGTATCTATAAAACTAAATTAAATAGAAACTACAAAACAAATGCATTTCAGACTAACAAAATTAATATAATATAACTGTTAATATTATTTGGTTGAAAATAAGGCTTTGCTTTTGGTATGAATATAACACTGACTGCTTCAAGGCAAGTACTCCTGAGATCTTTCACAATCCGTGATGATTCAATTCTGCCATCCCCTTTCAGATTGTTATTATGAAACAGAAGGGCAGATAAGGAGCTTCCCAGACAAGAAAAAGCTGAAGGAGTTCATCACCACCAAGCCAGTATTACAAGGAATCTTAAAGGGACTTTTTTAAGATGGGAGAGGGGTTAAGAATGGGCAAAAGGGGAAGGGATTAAGAAGTACAAATTGGTTGTTATACAGTAGTCATGAGGATATAGGGTATAGCATAAGGAACATAGTCAATAATGTTTTAATCACTAGGTTTGGTGCCAGATAGGTACTAGACCTATCAGGGTGATAGGTGGGAATGGGGTTGGGGGCAGGGTGAAAAAGGTGAAGGTATTAAGAAACACAAATTGGTAGTTAATACAGTATGAGGAATATAAACAACAATGTTGTAAAGATCATGTAAGGTGCCAGATGAACACTGGACTTCTCAAGGTCATCACTTCATAAACTGTAGATGCCTGGCCAATGCATTATACACCTGAAGCTAAAGTAGAATAATACTGCATGTCAACTATAACTAAATACATGTGTGCATATAGTCACAGGATGCGGAATACAACATAGGGAAGATAGTCAATGGTATTGTAACAGCTATGTCAGATGCCAGAGGGGTAGTAGCATGGGGGGGTGGGTTATCTCTTTATGAGGGGTTTAAATGTCTAACTATTATGTTGCTTTGTACATCTGAAACTAACAAAAAAAAGGAAAAAAAAGGAAAGCATGTATGATGAGTAAGAGTCACTGGAATTACAAAGACGCCTTCAATTATGTAGAATTTCCTTGTGGTAAGTGTGGCCCAAGAGTGTGTGTGTGTGTGTGTGTGTGTGTGTGTGCGCGCGCACACACACACACACACACACACACACACACATATACATAAAACAAGCAAATTCACTTCACTGGAATTTCTACTCAGGTAATGACAGAATAAAACACTCACCTAGGAGGTGCCATGAGACCAACGACCATTTAACACTCTCTAAGCAGCCTGAGAGGCTTTTTAAGCAATCAGAGAATCTGTGGTTTTAAAATAGCTTGCTTTGCTGAAATCTGAATTTAAGGTTTAGGTTTTGCGCCCTTGCAACATGTATTCTGTGCTGTAAAGGAGGTATCACTTCCTATGTCTTTACCACAGGTTATTTTACTAAAATCTATTTACTACCGAATACATCAAAGCATGCATTTGTGTTGCATTGAAATTGATTTAAAAAAGAAAAAAAACAAAACAAACTCAGGTGCTGAAGTTGAAATGAAAGGTTAATATTATTCTGACATCCTTCCTGAGCATTGACAAGGGTCAGTGCATGTTTTGGCTTTTCTTTTTCCAGCAGCTGAAAACCACCACTTGGCACCACAGAAAATAGCAGGGCATATGGGACCAGGGCAAGAGATCTTCACCAAGAGTCAGGTCCTCAAGGATGACTAGGGGAGCTGCTGAAACCAGTCTAATTGAACCCTAAGTTAAACATCCCCTTGCTCATGGGACCTCTGCAGAAAGAAGATGTAAATTGTCATTCATTCCTCATCTAGGAAAAATGTACCTTGTTCTGAAGTCCGGGAAAATGATAGCCAGAAATAAAATGTGTTGTATCTATATTTTTAAATAATCCTAATTACGATCTACTTCTTTCTGAGTCTTTCAATAATAGAAAAATTCAGATAAGAAAGAATATATAGGTAATAGCTGACAACTGATGAGTTTCTGTCATTTATTTCACAAGATAACTTAAAGAAACCCTGTTTGGGTAGCTGAAGGATATCTACCCAATTGTTAGCGGGTACGGTTAGGCTAGACTCCTAACAGTCTGCTCCAATGTCTACTAAATAAACTTTCCATAAATTCTATTATTAAACTAGTGTGTTTTCCTCTCAAGAATAAGATGCAAACATAATGCAGGATCTTAAAAGAACATGACTTTGATCACATCCAAATGAGAGCCCTGTTCCATACTAACAGCACGATCACATCACTTCGCCATCTGCAAACTTTTCCCTGAAAACGACAGATGTGAAAAACCCAGGAAGATGTGAACTCTCTATACCCTGGAGTAATTTGCCTCTATATTTTAAACTGAGTTCAAATTTCAAAATTCTCATTTAAAAACTCCAGACAAGTGGTTTGGGGTGGGAGAAGAAACCTAATGCGTCTGCTGGCACAGTTCCAGCCTCTGTATCATCACCCTACATTCCTGGGAGCATCTCCATTACCTGGAGGTGAAAAAGCGAAAACGCAGTTTAAACCAAAGAAAGAGATCAGAGAAGGAAAATGCCCAACATGCAAAATAGTGGGGAACATTAATCAATATCTTTAAGTCAGCCACTGGTTAGAATAATTGAGTAAAGCACCATCAAATTCCATGTCCAGATCTAAAAGAAATTGGGGTGAGCCTAAAAGATATCAGGCAAGAAGATTTAAAAGCTGGGGCTTTCCTCAGAAAATATATTAAGGTGTATAGCTTAGGTTATGGATTTCATAATAATGTATATGTAGAAAAACCCTCCAAATTCAATTCCTGAAGACAGAAAGCCTATGTTCTTCCTTTCTAAGTCTAGTATTAAAAGGGGAAATTAAAGGGAAAAATAAAGATGATATAGCAGTGACCAGTAAACTTGAAGGAAGAAGAAGGATATGGATTCTTAATTTTCAAAATTATTTCTAGATGTGGATGTGTATACTTAAATCATGAGCTGCAATCACTCTAGCAGATGAGGATGGCTTCACGGCCGTCCTGAGTATCTGACTGCCCTCTATCAGCCATTGTGAGCAACAGAAGAAATTAGTCCCAACATCACAATGAATTATTTAGGACTCCTCCATATCACAGCTAATAAGATTGTGACTTCATGCCATTATTAAGTCAGCATCAGGCAGAGGCTGATTTAAAGCAGCAGATACAACTTTGTCACAAGAGGAGCTGCTTAAGGATGGTGTACAATGAAGGAAAATATTCACTACTATTGGTTTAAAATGTAAAAATGCTCTGTATCATAATACTTCTGAGCATGTCAGTTTGATCTAATCTAAAAAGAGTCATAGATGAGTCTCATTATCTGCTTATAAAAAATTTTAAATAAGAGCAACTTTTCCTCAAATTCCACTAGAGTCCTTGATTCTCCCATCCGTATCCCCAAAATTATACTAATTAATCTTCAGCGCATAGAAATCAAGTGGCAGGCCCACAAATTTACTGAATTTACTGCTTATTCCAATCCTCCCCAACCCCGCTTCCTCCTACCCACACATCATGCACTCACAGACTTCTGGAGAGAAAAAATGTATGTATTTATTTGATCAAATATTTCATACCTCTATCAAATTTCTCAGAGAGTCCAAAACTTTCTAATATTGTCATATAATTGAAACACCGTGACTTTACTGGGCATTTCAGTACCAAAGGGGCTGAGTGAATACAGAGTAATGAAACTCCACGAAAGGGCAGAGTTTAGCCAGTGTCCTCTGCTCTCTCACCTTGTAAGACTGGCTTTATCCTCTCCTCTGCTATAAAACTGCTACCATGCATTCCTCTGTCGAATGTTACAGCAACTTGCAAAATGGAGGAGATATTTAAAGACTGTCCAAGGAATATAATTGCTAAGTGCCTTCTGGGCGGATAGAAATTGGGAGGCAGTATTTCCCCACTGACCCTCATCAAATATGTGCTTTTCAGACTACTATCAACTCATCTGCAGAAAGAAAAATATACATATACCAGGATAGAAATACTATTCATACTTGTAATAAAAAGAACAGCTAAAAAATAAGTGATAAAAGTAAGTATATCCTGTATGGACCCATTCAACCAGTGATGATTTTCAGGACATATAATCGGTTTCCCTTGAAAAATGGCAGATGATTGCTTCCAGATAAGTGGTCTGTAATTTACTTGCACATCACAAAGGACTACTGATTAAATACTATTTAAAGAATTTACCCAGAAGGTTAGTAAATATGGACTCAAGAATAAGATCCTTTGGCATGATAAGAAACAGCCTGGCTAAAGCACAGAGGATAAGGAAGCACTTTAGCCTAGAAATGAGTGACCCGCCAAATGTCACAAGCTTCAGTATTAGAACAAGTTTGCTTATTTACTTGAAAGATTAAAGTCTTGAAAAATAAAGGTGAGAGAGTGATGACATTTCAGATATAAAGCTGGAGAACACTCAAATTCAAGTTTTCATTCATGGAGAATGAGATTGAAGAAGAATGAAAGCTATGCTTTAGTGTGTACTGCACCCATAACTGAAAACTGGGTCTGGTGCAAAAAGCATGAGCAGAAATCCAGCCTTGTAGGATGGATTTGCCCAGAGGAAGTAGCGGGTAGAATGAAAACAAAACGTCTGTTCACACTTTTTAACTGTCTTAGAGAGCCTTGACTCCAGTTTCCTATTGTTTAGTGAAAACAAAGTTCGTGGAAGGAGTTTTCTGCCTGAAACACCTGGATTTGAATACAAGGCAATCAATTACAAATCATTTCTACATCCTTAACCATCTCTTACTCAGAAAATCCTAGCATTGTTAAAAAATATCTGATTTTTCTACCTAAATACAAAGAACTTAGAGATGGAATAAGTGCAAGCCTAGATTGGAATTGAAAGCGAATAAAAATGTGTGCACTTGTAATGCACCATATCCTGATATTATCTCATATTAGGGGAGGTGCCCAAAATAACTAAATGTGGGCATTTTCAAAATTTTAAAGAAACTAATCTATGACTTTGACATAGAAGAGTAATAGAATTTCAAAGTTAGAAAGGATCTAAGGTATTGTTTTTTTGTTTGTTCGTTTGATCCTCTCATTTTATAAATCACAGTACTACAGCCCTACAATATCACTTACTTAGGAGAAGGCAGGATTTTAATAACCAGAGCACAGAATTCAGGTTTTAGAATTCTTATTCTAGGAATCCGTCTACCACACACATGCTTAACTTGTGCCACCTTTACATCCTTAAACAACTCGAGGTATTGTATCTTAAAGCTCAGTGTTCTATGGTACATTACTGACTGAGAGCATGGTTACACGTCATACCAATCCACACCCAGGTTCAACTTGTAAGGAACAGAACAACTTGAGTCTCTATTGAAAATCTTGTTATCTCTATAACTGGCCTTGTTATGCTTGGGCTATGTACAAAAATAATAAGATTTAAATTTCTTAAAATTTTAATTTATTCTACATGAGCCACTACAACATGCAGATTTACTCCAGGATTCACTAACAATTCTGTCAAAGCATATATGTAGGAAAATAGATCATCCAGTAAGTTTTCATTATCTTATTTCAGTTGAAATCCCCACAAAGTCAGGACTTTTATCACAGCCCTTGAATCCTACTGGGTTTCTAGAAAAATGAAAGTATGAAGACATCACCTAAATATGCAGCCAAGTATATACAGAGGGTGCAAAAAAAAATGTACACACATTTTAAGAAGAGAAAAAACGGTATTAAAATTGTAATACTCAATATATACTGATAACAAAAGATGAATATGAGTCATGTGTATACATTTTTTTTTGGTCACTCCCAGTATTAAATATAAGGGAAGTGGAAGGTTTTGAGATACAGACTTATTTACTGTATTTAAGTGGGATTAGGGAAATTTGAACATAAAATAGCTATGAAATTAAACCATGCCAGTTCTCATTCACATTAACATAATTTTTTGTCAACTCCTGGTATCATCCTGGGTGACTGCAGCAACCATGTGATATTCATACAAGTCCTAATGATTCCTTTACCACATCATCTCTAATGGTCTTCATCGCCACTCCAAGCACAATAGCTGATTCCCTAAAAAATTCTCTCACAAGCAATCTCAACTCCTTGCCCCTTCACCTTCCACTACATTGGCCCTACAAATCCCCAGCCAGAGGTCAAGCCTACATTTTACCTGCTGTATACCCATATTTATCGACCTGGTGCCCTAGAGAATACTGTACTATCACTTGAGTCAATACCCTGACAGAGTTGAGAATTAATTTTAGTGACTCAAATCTCTTTTGTCCCCTCTGGCAAATTTCATTTTCATTTCCTTGGTATCTTTTCCAAAACTTTACCACTTTATGTAAGTATCCTAACCCAACATTTTTGCATTCTTTCTCACCAAATGATGATCTCCTACTTCACAAAGAAGGCATAGATGAATCAGGATAATCAGGCATGAATTGTCCCAATGCCGTCACCCAAGGAAAAAAAAAAAAGCTGATCTCTGTATTTATTTTCCTCCATTTGTACAGGATGAGGTGATCATGCTCTGCTCAAAATCAGCTCCTATTGCAGGGTCTTTACTGCTCCTTCTTGCTCTCTTTTCTGATACCTTCCTCCATTAGTTATCCCTTCCCTTTCTGTATCTTCAGCCTCTCCCTGTTAATATTATCCTTTTCCTTAGTTTATGAAACTACCCATGTTCTCTTGTACTTTTTTAAAAACAAAGCCATCCATTGATCCCCTGTGCCACTTACACTACTCTTTTCTCTTCTTCCTATAATGGACAGACCTCTTAAAATTGTCTCTACTTACCGTCTTCCCTTCCATAATACCCAGTCTCTTCACTAAACTCAGGTTTTGCAGCAAAGGTCGTACATCACTTCCTTATTGCATTCACCATTTCTTTCAGTCTGCCCTTACCTAAGACATAATATCCAAATCCAATTGGCATTTTTGAATTCTAACCTTATTAGTATTCCCCTCCATGTTTTTATTATTGACAACCACCTTGTTCTCAAAATTCCCTTTTCTCTTGATTTCTGTAACTTCCATCCACTCCTGGCTTTCCCTCAATCTCTCTGATCATTTATTCTTAGTGTTCTTCATAGACTCTTTTATATCTGCCCCTTCCTAAAATGTTGCTCCTCCCCAGGGGCCTGTTATTTTTCTACTGACTTTCTCATTGTGCTTTCTCTCTCCAAAGGCATTTTCCTTTATTATTTTTTATTATTATTTTATTATTTTATTATGCTTACATGCTTATGACTCCTACTCCTTAAATAGATTTTACATCTAATTGTGTCTTCCTATATTTCCCTAAGGTAAAATCATGGTTACTTACATTAGATCTTTTTTCTAACATATTTATTTAAGGCTATAAATTTCCCTCTGAGTCCTATGGTCATGGTATTTTGCAATTGATAAGTTGTATATTCACTTACATTTAGTGGAAAATATATTTTAAACTTTTGAGACTTCTTTGAGCCCTGTGTTCTTAGAAGTGTTTTACTTAATTTCCAAAGATTTGGGGATTTTTCAGCTTAATTCTATATGGTCTGAGAGCATGTTTTGTATAGTTTTTACTCTTTCAAATTATTATTCTGTATATGGTGTGTTTTATGGCTCAGAATGTGTTATATCATGGTGAATGTTTAATTCTTATCCTTGTTCCTCTATAGGTAAGATACATTTTCCCCTTTGGCTTCTTTCAAGATTTTCCTCTTGTCTTTGATTTTCTGCAGTTTGAATATGATATACCTAGGTATCTTTGACTTGGTTTGGTACTTATCCTATTTGATGTTCTCTGAGCTTCTTGGATCTGTGGCTTGATGTCTGTTATTAATTTTGGAACTTCCTCATCTATGATTACTTCAAATATTTCTCCTGTACCATTCTCTCTTTCTTCTACTTCTGATTTTCCAACTACACTTAAGTTACCTTTTGGTATTGTCACTAAATTCTTGGATTTTCTGTTTTGTTTTCCTTGAATTCTGTTTTCTCTTTGCATTTAATTTGGGGAAGTTTCCATTGTCACACCTTTAAGCTCATTGATTGTTTCTTCTGCCATATCTCAGTCTGCAGATGTGCACAAAGAAGGCATTCTTCCTTTTTGTTACAGTATTTTATTTCTAGTGTTCCTTTTCATTTTTTCTGCTTGTATTACTCATCTGTTCTTGCAGGTTGTCTACTTTTCTTTTTTAATTAGTTTATTGGGGTGACAATTGTTAGCAAAGTCACATAGATTTCAGGTGTGCAATTCTGTAATACATCATCTATATGTCACATTTATGCTCACCACCCAGAGACAGTTTTCCTTCCATCACCATATATTTGACCCCCTTTACCCTCATCTACCACCCCACTCCCTCCTTTATTACTACCCTTAGCTCAGTAATTAGTTAATTTAAATACCTTGTCTAATGATTTTAATATCTGAGTCTGGTTGTGGTGGTTTGCTTTGCCTTTCACATTGTTTTCCCTTGCCTTTGGCATGCCTTCTAATTTTCTGTGGAAAGCTACACATATTATATTGGGATATAGAAACTGAAATAAATAGGCCTGTATTATGAGGATTTAAATGAATCTGGCTAGGAGTTATAGTGTGTTTAATGTTTGCCAGAGGCTTCAAATTACTCTTGTGTCCTTTCTTGGAGTCTCCTCTTGACTTTAGGCTTCCCAAAGTACTCCTCAGAGATAGTCTGCATTGTGCAGCTCTTCCAGCTATAATCCTTTGTGTTTATATGATAGCCCTGTCGGGATGATGGTAAGGTGTGGGGAGGTGAGCATTCTATAATTTTCTGATTAAATCTGTCTTTCAGTGGCCCTGTATCTCTGGGTTGTGACTGTCACATGTTTCTCCAGGGCTAGTCCCTTACTCTCTTTGCTGGCCACAGTGTTCACAATCAATTTTCTTGAAGCACTAAACTGTGTGGATTATTTTCTTCCCTTAGGTGTAAGAGAAAAGCTGAAGAAATTTCATTCCTCCAGCTGGGATAAAACTCTGGCAGTCTTTTGCCTAGAGAGCAGATCTTTGTTATGGAAGATATCTGGAGGTGTCTCACATGATCACTCATTAGCAATCCTTGCTGGAGCCACAGGGGATAGTTCTCGTCTTCACCATGAATTTCTGGAGGTAGAACTCATGAAAGTATGGGGATTCCCCCTAAAACTTTGTGCCCTAGGAGTTTAAACTATCTCCCAAAGCAGTTTAAAGCATTACATAGGAAAATGTACCTAAACCACTGAGCTTATTGCTGGCACATAATGCTCAATAAGTGGTCAATTTTACTGTTACAGTAATAAGAACTCAAGGTTATATATTATATTTGAGGAATACAAAAATAGTTAAACCAGGGCCGGCCGAGTGGCGCGATGGTTAAGAACTGGCTTGGGACGCCAGAGGGCCCCGGTTCGGATCCCACATATGAGGGCCAGTGACACTGCCCTCTATAGCTAAGATGCTGAACAACAGCTCAACCTGGAGCTGGGCTGCCGTGAGTCGCCGGCGACGGCGTAGGCTGTAGCCCCTGTGGCAGTGGGTTGCCATGGGCTACCGTGTGTAGCCAGCAGCCAGCGTGAGCGGCCAGCAGCCAGCGTGAGCGGCCAGCAGCCGCAGTGAGCGGCCGTCCAGAAGCCAGCGACTGATCTGCCTCGCCCGGGAAGAGCGCAATGATGGTGCCAACTTGGGCCAGTGAAGCAATGTCCTCCACAACTAGACTGAAGAACAAAAGGACAGCAACTTGTCTGTTCCCCTTCCCCCAATTCCTCAGCGCTGTTCCCATCCCACCAATTCCCAATAAAAAAAATCTTAAAAAAAAAAAAAGTTAAACTGCTCTCAAGGGGCCAACTGTCTAGAAGGAAAACAGATATAAACAGATAATTGATATATACTTGTTATAATATGTACTGGCTGCATCTAACTGCCTGGGAGAGTAAGAAAAGGTATATTGGGGATATATGATGTGCTATTTCCTAATAAAGTTATTGACAAATTAGCCAGCCGATATTTATTTACCATCTACTACTTGGCTAACATTTTGGTTAAGCCTTTCTTAATATTTAACCAAGGCCCTAACTTGATATTTTGATCTTCAAAGCAGAAAGGGCAACTAGAATTATTTTCATTTTAGGAAAACTGGGGATCAAGGAAGACAAAGTGACTTTCCCAAGTTTTCACAACAAACTAGTATCAGAATAGAGACCAGAATCCAGGACATGCAAATTTTAGAGCAGCCCTATCAATTATACCAGGCTAAATATTTTCACTGCTATATAAAGGAAATGAGACATTCTGTATTTTTTTTCCTCTCAGCTTCAGCAATCACTGAGCTTAGAGCACTTTCAAGCAGAAAAGGGTGAAAATTTCTCATATCAATAATATGTTTTGATACAGATTTGTTATCTAGAGCTTTCTACATCAGCTAAAAAGTTTCAACTGAAAAATGATCATGTTGCAATAACTAGTTGCACTAGTATAATATATTCTTCCCAGTTCAAAATTGAATCACACCTTAAGTAGAGACTAGATTGTACACTGTAAAATGAGTGGGTAACTTGATCTTACAGGAGTCAAAAATACCCACATAGTCTGAAGTGGGTATAAAATTGGAAAATTAATACTCACTTCACTTAGCTCAGCACTTAAAACACTTGCAGTGCAGAAAAGGCAATTCTAAAATTTTTGAGACAGCTGCTTTGCTGGAAAATAATGGATTAAACCATCAGTTGGTTTCTCTGTATTGAGGAGCATAATACCCTATATATAATGAAGAAATGGCTTATAGATCTGCTGTGAAGTGAGTGAGAAAAATGGTTTGGACTTCAAATGGAAGTTTCCCATTTTCTGCCAATGAAGCAGAACACATTCAATTCACAGGGAGATTATATTGTCTTACCAAAAACAACTTCTTCAAAACTGAATTTTATAAGCTTCCACTTGTGGGTAGTAGTAACAATGCTACCATCTCAGAGTGCTTAACTTCCTGCTGGTTTCTGGAAGAAAATTCAGAAGTAATGACTAAATGGGTAAAGAATAAATTCCTTATTGAATCAGATGCTTTAGGATACACAGTCTATTAAATATCCTACTCAGTATCCATCCCAAAAAGGGATTCTGAAATTAAATCTGATTGAAAATGCAACTACTCAATTGTACATACATATAAACTGAAATTAAGACCTACTTGAAGTTTCTGCTTGGAAAATAGACAGCTGTAAATAGTATTATTCCCTTCCCTCTTACAACAACAGCAACAAAAACAAAAGTCAAAGAAACTGCAAGCTATTTTAGTTTTATTCAACCCATCCAAGAGTTGAGGTCATAGAGCAAACAACTAGCCCCAAAATCTAAGCAGATAAAATACAGAATATGAGTAAATGTTGTCAGGGGACAGTTAGAAGAATTTAGTCATAATTGCTAACAAATTGGTAGAAGTGTGAACTGGAGAAATTGTGGAGTCCCTGGGGGCTGGAGATACAGACTGAGTTTACACATACTTATAAGCTTATTTCCATGAACCTCACCAAATGCTTACAAAAAGGAAAAAAGGAAAGAAGGAAGGAAGGAAGGAAGGAAGGAAGGAAGGAAGGAAGGAAGGAAGGAAGGAAGGAAGGAAGGAAGGAAGGGAGGGAGGGAGGGAGGGAGGGAGGGAAAGAGGAAGGGAAGGGAAGGGAAAGAGGAAAGAAGGGGAAAAGACTGTGATTCTAAAGAGGGCATCCTTGATGATACAATCCTAAAAGAGGGGGACATCAGCCACTGTGAGAAGAATATAAAGCCCTACTCAGATCTACTTTTCCTATCTTTCCCACCACCACTAAAGCACAAAATTCTTGGGGTGGGGAGAGAGGACAAACACTGCTGCCCTTAGATCATTGGTGAAAACCAATTGTAACTGGGGGAAACACAGGAAAAAAATTCTGTCCATGGGAAAGGGACAGAAATGCATGCTAGGCCAGAAAAAAATAGCTGGAAGAGGATCAGGAGCACTAAGAAAGCTATATTCCAGAGTCACAGGGACACCATGCCTGTCCAAGACTAAGGCTCATTATAACACAGGGTATTTCTCCCCCATCCACCACCACCAGACAAAACTAGTAACTTACAAACAACACTGTGATATTGCTGCCAGACAGATAATTGAAAGACAAAAAGGTAGGGAGAGAAGCTATGTGAGGCAAAGCTCATGGGGAAGATCCAAAGCTGAGAGTTGAACATACACTGGGAAAATTCCTCTGACAAATGAGCCAAACCCTAAGCACAAAATATTCCAAGAAGAATTTGAAACTGTGGTTCTCTTAGGGTATCCACAATAACAACAAACTCTAACCCAACTCAATTCCAGACTAGATTGGCTCACATTTCCACAATAAAGACTTAACAGGAAGAAAGGCATACTCATTTTCAGACATAAAACATATTTACTTCAGTCCTACTGTCATACATAATACATAAAGCTTTAACAACAAAAGTAATGAGGCATATGAAAAAGCAAGAAAACCAGCACAATGACATGTAAAAGGGCATTAAATAGAATTAGACTTATGTATGCCACAGATATATTGGAAATATATCCAATTATGTTGAAAGTTAAAATAACTGTAATTTATATTTTAAAAGCTTTAATGGAAAATGTGGAAAACATGCAGGATAAAATGGGTCATTTCACCGGAGAGATAAAAATCATAAGATATAATCAAGTGGAAATCCTAGAAACAGGAAATACAAGAAAAGGAATGAAGAATGCCTATAATAAGCTCATTTCTAGACTCAAAACAATTGAGGAAAGAATCAGTGATCTTGAAGATATATCAATATAAATCACCAAATTGAAACACAAAGAGAAAAAAGTTCAAAAAAATAATAAAACAGTACACCCCAAAACATTGAGATTATATCAAAAATTTCTAACGTGGACCCTACAGAAAGGGATGAAAAAAAGGTGAAAGAATTATTTGAAAAAAAGATGAACTAGAGTTTTTCAATGTTAATATCATACAAGCCACAGATCCAAAATGATTTTTTTCCCAAAGGGATACACATAACCACACACATGAATATCATATTCAAACTGCTGAAAACAAGTCAAAGGAAATCTTGAAAATAGACCGAAAAAGTCACCATTACATAACACATTACATAGAGAGAAACAAAGAATTACAGCATACTTCTCATTGAAAACAGTGAAAGCCAAAAAATAATGGAGTGACAATCTTAAAGAGGTAGAAAAAATTTTACCATCTCAGAATTCTAGTCCCAGAAAAAATATCTTTCAAATATAAAGAAGAAATAAAAACTTACTCAAAGAAACAAAACTTTAGAATACTCATTTCAAGGAAACTTGCACTGTTAAAAAATATTCTTCAGGCAGAAGGAAAATGATGCCACACAGAAATGTGGATCAACATAGATAAATGAAGAAACTTGGAAAGGGAATAAATGAAGATACAAGTAAGATTTGTTGTTTTCTTTCTTTTAATATCTCTAAACCTAATATTGAAACTAAAATAATAACAATGCATTGTGTGTTTGTAGCATATATAAAAGTAAAATATCTGCCAACAAAAGTGCAGAGGATGAGGAGTAGAAATTATACTGTAGTAAGATCTTTATACTACATGTGAAATTGTATAATGTTATTCAAAAGTGGTCTCTGATTATTTAAATATAATAAATATATATTCTTTAAATATATATAAAGTACATGTATATACATGTATGTGTATATATGTATATAAATATATAGTAAAGCTTAGGATAACAGCTAAACATTTTTTAAAAAGCAAAAATAAAATGTCAAATAAAAATGACTCAGACCAAGCAAAGGCAAAATAGTTGAAAAAAAAAAAAAAAGAAAAGTATAAATAGAAAACAAACAGTAAGATGGCAGGTTTTCATCTAAGCCTATCAATAATTACATTAATGCAAATGACATAAATACAACAATTAAGAGACAGACTTTCAGGT
Organism: Hipposideros armiger; assembly: GCF_001890085.2. Taxonomy (NCBI): domain Eukaryota; kingdom Metazoa; phylum Chordata; class Mammalia; order Chiroptera; family Hipposideridae; genus Hipposideros; species Hipposideros armiger. Next base: position 38,282 of record NW_017732412.1, on the reverse strand, counting down.
TGAATAAAAAAGCAAGATCCAACTACATGCTGGTGGAAAGAATCTCACTTTAAATATAAAACATAGTTACATTAACAGTAAAATGTTAAAGAACTGATGGATTAAATAAATCAAAAGAGGGCTTTAACATATTTTGAACATAATGAAAAATGAGAACAACGTATCAAAATTTGTGAAATAGCCCTAAACAGTACTTCAAAGGAAAATTATGGCACTAAATATCTGTTAGGGAAAAAAAAATAATAAACTCTTCAAATTATTGATTTTATAACGCATCTTAAAATAAACCAAAAATGGTGGTGAGCATATTAAATTTCAGAAAGCAGATGAAAAGAAATAATAAAGTTCAGAGTACAAATAAATGAAAGAAAGAAACCATAAAAGCAATAGAGAAAATTGAAAAAAAACAAAAGATTATTCTGTGAGATCTATAAAGTTAATTAAAATCTCTAACCAGACTAATCAAGAAAAAAAAACACTATAAATGATCAGTATCGGGAAAGAGGCACATGATTTTCAACTATTAAAAAGACAAAAGATAATTTTATGAATAATATTATAGGGGTAAATTTGATAAAATGAATAAATTCTTTGAAAGACAAAATCTGTCAAGTTTATTCAATAAAAAACATAATCTGGAGAGCTCTTTATCTATTTAAGAATTTGAACTTGTAGTTAATAACCTTTTGACAACAACCAAAAAAACACTCCAGACCTAAATGGCATCACTATGGAATTCTACCAAACATCAAATAATAAATAATACCACTTCTACACAAATTTTCCAGAAAACTGGACAAAAAAGAATATTCTCTCATCATACTCCATGTGACCAACATTATTCTTATATGGAAACCAGATAAAGACATTACAAAAAAGAAACTTATAGACCAATATCCCTCATGAGCATAGATGTTAAAAATTCTTAATAGAATTTTAGCAAAATGAATCCAACAATATATAAAAAAGGATACTACAACATTACCACGTAGGAATTATTTCAAAAAGGCAACAGTAGCTTTATATTTGAAAATAAATCAATGTCATTTGTCAATTAAATAAATTAAAAAGGAAAATTATGACAATCTCAATAGACGTTAAAAGAAGAAAAATCCAGTATCTACTTCTGATAAAAAAACAAAAAACTCTCAACAAACTAGAATGTTTGGAAAAGCAGCTGGGAAAAGCAGTCTCATGTTTGCAGTCTTTTGACAGCCTGTGCTAGGCTAATCACCTTGTGTGGAAACATCTTTCCCTGTCTTATGCTCATTGAGTTTTCTTTTGTTCAGCTTAAAGTGTTCATGATATTTGGCAGCTGGTCAACGCCATTGTTATACCTGTCTGCTGGAGCTCCCACAGGTCCAGGGGTTCCCTCAGGTGGAGGCAGAGTTAACGAGGAAAAAGGAAAAAAATGCACGGAGACACAGAAACGCTTTTTCAAGAAGAGAAGTGTCTCACTTTATTTTTACAGCATGCCCCTTTTTATACCAGGTTTTGTTCCATTAGTATCAGGGTTTTACTTCCTCAGAATTCTTACGCTCCAGGGTACAGCTATACCTTTTCTATGCTAAAGACTAACTTATCTCAACTGTGTCCAAATCCCTCCACCTACAATGACTGCGACCAAGGCCTGAGCCTCTACATAATCGCCCAAAGGATGGTTACCATGACTACCCAACAATTATTCTAAAAACTATTGTCTAAACAGGATCTTAAGATTTACAGGGTGTGTACTTTGACCTTTACTAAGAGACTAGTAGTGTGACTAAAATTGCCTTTAGTGTATAAAATAGAATTATTGTGATATATCTATTAGAAGAGGAATTTAAATTCCTTAAGATATAAAGCTGTATCTGCTTCTCATTCAGAGCTTCAGAATTTGTCACAATTGCAGTGCGCTTGGCCATGTCAGACACTGAGGTGCAGCCAGCTCCCGGCACCTGTCCCCTACAGGGAGGGAATGGGATGCTTCCATTGCTTCACAAGAAGGGTGTACTAGGCCAGTTTCTCTGCATTGGCCTCCATAATAGATCCACTGGCCATGCAGGACCAATGTCCACAATTGAAGCTGATCTTGCACTTTCTCTTCCCTATGTAAATAAAGAATTGTTCCATCCAGTACTCAACTATGTTGCATTTTCCTAGGCGACTGTGATACCAAGATGCAATGGCAGAAGTGTTATGATTTCTGTTCCTGGTGGTTGGCATAGTGACAATCTTTGCTATCCTCTGTGTATTTGGAGTCCTCCCCTGGGATTGGTAACTGATGCATGGTGCTATATACTCCCTTGCGATTGATAACCAATTCCTGGTACTCTGCTTAACAAAGAAACAGAGGGAAGCACCCTCAATTGATAAAAAGCATATACAAAAAACTCAACAGCTAACAGCTAACTTAACACTTCCCCTCAGATCAGAAATAATGCAAGGATTTCCACTCTCATCCTATTATTCAAAATTGTACAGGATGTTTCAGCACTACAATCCAGCAAAAAAGAAAAAAAAGAAGTAAAAGACATTTGTATGGAAAGGAAAATGTAAAACTGTTTTTAATCACAAATGATATGCTCTGTGGAGACAATCCAATGAAATCTACAAAAAAAAAATACTAGAACTAATAACTAAACTAAGCAAGGTTGTAGTATATAAGGTCAATAGAGAAAAATTAATTGTATTTGTCTGTATTTGCAATAAACATTCAAAAATTGAATTAAAAATATCATTAACAATATTGACAACATGAGTTAGTTAGGAATAAATCTGAAAAAAAGATGCGTAAGATCTGTGCGATGAAAATGAAAAAATTGCTAAGAGAATTTAAATAAAACCTAGATATAAATAAATGGAAAGACATCTCATGTTTATGAATAAGAAGTCTTAATATTGTATAATATTGTTAGGATGGCAATATTTCCCAAATTGATCCACATATTAAACACCATCCCAATAAAAATTACAAGCTGATTGTAAATGCATATGTAGATTCAAAGTCCTAGAATAGAACATAGTTTTAAAAGATTGAAACTTTTGAAGAGAAAACAATATATCAGGTTTTATTAGAAAGCTAGCATAATACATACATCATGGCATTGGCTTAAATAGAAAGAGAGGGTATCAGCAAAATGATGGCATAGGAATTTCTAGCATTCACCTCCCACCAAGAAATATCAATTTGAACAACTATTTATATGCAAAAATACCTTCATGAGAACCAAGAAGTCCACATGAGGGAGTACAGCACCTGGGTGAGGCATGGAAATAAGAAAGGATGCATTGAGGAAGGTGGGAAAGATAGATTCACACTACACCTAGTAACCCTCCCCCAAACCCAGGCATCCCAGAATGGAGAGAGACAACTTTCCCATCGGAGAAGGGGCGTACAGTAAGCCCTACTTCACCTTAGATCTGAGCCGATCCACCTCAGCACCAGGCCGACTTCTGCAGTCCTATGTGGATTCCTGCATACCCAAGACCCTATGCACCCCAGCGCCTAGTGGTTCCAGTAACCCCAATTTGTGGTCTTGGCACCAGTCACCCAGCAGATTACCAGAAACCCAAAACCTAGGTTCCCCAGGCACCTGACTGACATAGAGGCCCCCGGCACTATCCACGGCATTATTACACAGCAGGGCTCCTGGGAACATAGGCTACTGCCTCACCCCAATACCTGCTGGTTCCAACCGTCCCAGGAGGCACCTGTGACTCCAGGCTCCGAACAGGCTGTCATGAATTCAGGTCTCTGTCTAATATTATTGGAACCGCAGAAGAAGAAGAGAAGTAGAAAGGAGCAGAAAGCTCATTTAAAGAAATAATGGGGCCGGCCGAGTGGCTCATTGGTTAGGAGTTGGCTTGGGAGCGTGAGCTCTGAGTAGCAGGGCCCCAGTCCCGATCCCACATGGGCCAGTGACACTGCCCTCTACAGCTAAGATGGTGAACAACAGCTCAATGTGGACCTGAGCTGCTGTGAGTCGCCGGTGATGGCAAAGGCTGCAGCGGGGCTGGCCAGCAGCAGGTGTGAGCTTTCGTGAGCTGCCGTGAACCACCATGAGTGTTTGCCAATGTCTGGCAACCCATCTGCCTCACCTAGGAAGAACACAATGATAATACCAACTTGGGCCAGTGAAGCGATGTCCTCCACAACAAGACTGAAGAACAAAATGACAGCAACTTGTCTGTTCCCCTTCCCCAATTTCCCATTGCTGTTCCCTCCCCCAATTCCCCAATAAAATCTTAAAAGAAAATAAAAAAGAAAGAAAGAATTGCTGAGAACTTTCCGAATCTGGGTGAGATTGAGATATCCAAGTTCATGAAGCTAATACATCACCCCTCTAAACTGTCAACCAAAATGATCTCCAAGACACAATGATAAAACTGTCTAAAATCAAAGATAAATAAACTCACTCATATATGATAAAGTAATATTTCACAAGAGAGCTAAGAATATAGGATGGGGAAAGGATAGACTCTTCAATAAATGGTACTTGGAAAACTAGATAACCACATGCAGAACAGAAATGTTAAGTCCCTATCTTACACCAGTCACAAAAATTAACTCAAAACAAATTAACAGCTTAAATGTATGACCTGAAAGTGTGAAATTACTGTAAGAAAATAGACAAACATAGATGGACCTTGAGGGTATTATGCTAAATGAAGTAAGTCAGACAAAGAAAGACAAATATTGTATGTTCTCATATGTGAAATCTAAAAAAGCCAAACTCATAGAGTGTAGAATGGTGGTTGCCGCGTGCTAGGGATGGGGAAGTTGGCCAAAGGGCACAAGCTCCCAGCTATAAAATAAATTAGATCTGGGGATTTAATTCACAACATGGTGACTATAATTAACAATATTGTATTATACAGTTGAAAGTTATTTAGAGAGTAAATCTTAAATTTCATCAACACACACAAAAGGTAGCTATATAAGATGGAAGTGTTAACTAACCTTATTGTTGTAATCATTTTACAATATATACATGTATCTGCCCGTCACATTGTACACCTTAAACTTACATGTATGTCTATAACAGCTCAATAAAGCTGAAGGGAAGTAACAAAATAAACCTGTCAAATCAGAATCTGAGAAAAAAAGATAAACAAATAGATCAATAAAACAAAACAGAGAGTCCAGAATATATACACACACACACATGGACAACGGATTTTTGGCAAAGGTACAAAGGCAACTGAATGGATAAATACAGTCCTTTCAACAAATAGTGCTAGAACAATTGGATTTTTATGCGCAAAAATGAAGACAAGGAAATTTGATTCTTATCTACTCCACAAATGAAAATTAACTCAAATTGTAGACCTAAATGTAAAACCTAAACTTTGAGACTTCTACAATAAAACATTGCAGAAAAATTACTGTTACAGTGAGTCAGGCAAAATTTTTTACATATTTTGCCAAAGTATGACCCACAGAAGAAGAGTTGAACTTTATCAAAATAAAAATCTTTTGCTCTGTGAAAGACTCAACTAAGAGAATGAAAAAATAAGATATCGACTAGGGAAAAATATGCATAAATCACAAACCTGACAAGAGACTTATATCCAGAATATGTAAAAAATTCTCAAAACACAACAATAAGAAAACAAATAACACAATATCAAAATGGTCAAATAATTTGGACATTTAACTGAAGAGGTTATACAGATGGTAAACAAGCACATGAAAAATGCTCAACTTCATTAGTTATTAGGAAAATGCAAATTAAAAACACAATGAGATACTACTTCACACCTATTAGAATGGGTAAAATTTGTTTAAAAAGGAATTCTACATGCTGGTGAGAATGCAGAGCAACTACTACTTATCAATTAAAAAATGAATAAAATATTGATGAATAAACAATATGGGTGAATCACAATGCAATTTGCTAATTAAAAGAAGCATGAAAAATTCAATTTATATGACTCTCTGGAAAAGACAGAACAATGTGGATGGAAAATATTCGTGGTTTCCAGGTGTTGGGATGGAGAGAAGCGCTGACTTCAAAAGGGCAGCCTGAAGAAATTTTGGGGGGTTGATGGAACTGTATCATGTATTAAGTATAATCATTATGCTCTGTATCATGATTGTGGTATACAGTACTTATAAGTATTTTTCAAAATCTATAGAATTGCACGCTACAAAATGTGAATTTTATTGTTATAAATTTAAACATTAATTTTAAAATGAATTGAAATCAAATCCAATAAAATATTTTTAAAGACCCACAGGATGGAAAAATACTAGAAAAGATTAATTTTGAATTTTTACTCTAATGGAAAGACTAGATGTAAAGAAATTCACACAAACCAACAGAAAATTAAATATCCAAAAAGACTGATTTTGCAATAGAAAGAACATTAGAGAAAGCATCAAGAGATTTGGTCTTAATCCTGATCCTGCACACCCTTCCCAGTTGTCCTTAGAAAGCTCACTTGACCTCAGCTTCATTCACGGTAAGATAAATTGTTAGTGTTTTATAGGGCAATGACGTGGATTATTCAGTTGGGCAAACTGGCCTCATTTCAAATTCTTTCACCTTTAATATTACTGTGCATAGTGTTGAACATGTTATGAAACTTTATGAAGTGTCAGATTAATCTGTAAAATGGTAATAAAAATATTAATGTGTAAGCTGTTTTAAGCTTAATAATGTACTGCATTTGGTGAGGCTGTGTGGAAAAGACGCCTTCTATATCTAATTGCATATTAAAAAGTCTCTGATGGATAATCACTCATTACAGTGACTACTTCTGTGGCAGTGTGAACAATGGGAATTTGGTGGAAAGGAGCGGGAGTAAATGTTTTCACAGAATGTTTGGTAATAAGTCATGTGAATGAATTCTTTATCCAAAATACAAATAAAAAAGTGTAAATAGATAAGATATAGAGAAACCATCTCAGGATCTGGCACTCAGAAGGCATTCTTAAGCTATTCCAATGGTGGTGGTGGTGGTGGTGGTGGTGGTGGCAGGCTTTGCCATAATAAAGCTTGTTTAGAAAGGGTTCGAGAGGATGGTGTCCATCTTAACATGTAACAGTCACAGAGATCATCTGACCATAGTCTTATTGGGGGGTGCTGTTTGAATACTCAATAGCCTTTAGGTTATTTTCAAAGATATTTACAAATCAAGTCTTCCCCAATAGAACATCTTTTTTAAGCAGACATTTTTTTTTCCAATCTAGCATGTAATCTATTTTTTTATTTGAATGTTTTTCACAAATCAACTTCTAAGTCTTATTCTTAAATGGTCTGTGTTATTCTAAGTATTAAAATGCCTGCCTTGCTATTTCAAGTGTTGAACAAAAGTTTTAAGTCCCGTTTACTTAAAAAGAAAGGTCCAACTTCCTGAGAGCAGCTATTAAAAGAGAACATGTCAGCATGGTCGCCTGTCATACGGCATGCTGCCTGGCAATTTAATGCAGCATGCTGTAATTCTTTGCAACAAAATGCTTCCATGTGTCAACAGCATGCAGTCTGGTTTTCATAACAATTAATTTTATAAGAAGTGGGTAAGTTTATGAAATAGGAATTGTGATGATGGAACATGTAGTTCCTTATTACCTCCTGGCAAACTTTCCCCTTTCTATTTCAAGCTGTCATTGAGTCATCACCAAAGTGCTCCCATACAGGACTGTATAGGGTGCTGCCATTCATCACCTATGTTTAGCTGTCCTAATGAGGCAAACGTGTTCCTGGTTTCACTCTGCCAAAATAAAATTTGTCATTGGAATCTACCATTGTCTAGGAAATTCATGGGTGTGATATGCTGTGCAGTGTTCCATTATTCAGCGCCCTGTCCAACATTTGACAGGAATCTTAACTGCTATTTAGGACAAACCACTATTTTAAAACACTTCATCTGTTCAACACTTGGTGAACAAGAGGAAAAAAATAAATCAATAGCAAATATGTTTAGTACACATGATAATGTATAGAAACCTTCTCACTAGACAAGAATGTGTGCTTATCTGACATTAGTGTCGCATCATAACGAGCCTGAGTTTCCTTCCTTCAAAGATCAACTGAGTTTTGTTAAACATAGGGTTCTCTTCTCTATTTTTACTTATTTGAAAGCACTACTGCTCTTAATGAATATTACTTCCCATTGGCTTGTCAATACTTTCATTGTATCAGCCAATGAATGCTACTCAGTTAACTATATTTATTTCATTTGATCCTCAAAGAAAGCCTGGAAGATAGACATTGTGTCCATATTACAGATGAGGGAACTAAGGCTCTGAGAACTAAAGAAACTGCAGCAAAATCACACAGCTGTAAATGGCAGATGTAGGATTGGAACCTCCATCTGTGTGACTCACCAAATAAGCCCTTTCTGATATGCTGTGTTTCCTTTCCTCAAGGCACATCATTTGCACCTTCCCTCTTCCCTTGTCCCTTACAGTCTCTGGTGTAATAAATACATAATGTTGAAAGGCAATTCTTCATGGCATTTCTGCACATCCTTGGACTATCTTTCTAATGATGTTTATATAACAAAGAGCTTTAAAATAGATAATGTCTCCTTTTAGGCCAGAGGGAGATTTGTTTCTTGTCCAGGATGATAAAGATCATGTATCCCTGTGGAGCACACACTGGGCAAGTTTAGCATAAAGTCTCCTTAGAAGATTGGGGTGAGGGTAGAGGGGTTCTAAGTTTAGTGTCCTCAACTGTGACACAAACCCATTGTGTGTGCTTCATCATGTGGGCCACTCCCCAAACATCCCTGGGAATTGTGGGGGAGGGTGGAATAGAACTGAACCAGTGGAAATATAACCTATGGAAACAAACCAGTGATAAAATTCATTCTTCTTGCTGTGCTGAGTAATAAAGTCCCAGCGGTTGTGAATGGCTGGCTAACTTACTAACTTGCAGGTAGGGCAGAAACACAGACCCCTCACAGTTATTGACAGGAGCAGGTACTCTATGTATACATGCTGACTTTTTAAAGTACATTAGGCAGTATTTAATTATTTTGCAACTCAGTGAACCATGGATGTATAAACACTGTACTATGAATAATATTTCACTAAAGAATATTTTGCTTAGACAAATAATCCATTTTCTGATACAGTAAACAGAACTTGGTACAACCAACTGAGTGACCACACAAATGCCTTATCTGTTTTATAATAGTAAAGAGTTATTTCTATAAGAATACAGGAAAAAAAAAAAGAATGAGAGGGAGAAAGGGAGGGTGGGAGGGAGAAAGAGAGCGAGAGCGAGAGTGAGAGCAAGAGTGAGAGCAAGAGTGAGAGCAAGAGAAGAAAGAAAGAAAGAAAGAAAGAAAGAAAGAAAGAAAGAAAGAAAGAAAGAAAGAAAGAAAGAAAGAAAGAAAGAAAGAAAGAAAGANAAGAAAGAAAGAAAGAAAGAAAGAAAGAAAGAAAGAAAGAAAGAAAGAAAGAAAGAAAGAAAGAAAGAAAGAAAGAAAGAAAGAAAGTTCATTTTCTATTCTGGCAGACAAACTTCAGTGTAATCTAATTAGGGTTTCAGATTAATAATTATAAAAATAAATAAAAAGTATCCTTGAATCCCTCTGTCCAATGCCAATGAGATTGAATTTCAGATTCTGTTTTGTTTAATTCTGAAAAGACAGTATATACTATTTTACCCTGAAAAAAATTACTTTTTTCTAACATCATTTCAAATCTATTATTTTCCTAGTAAAGTTCCTCACATCAGCTGAGTCACAAGTAACTTGTCATTGTTTTTAGGCAATTTAAGCTGCAAATACCAGCAAGAATTAATCATCTTCTATTTCTTCTGCTCTCAGATTACCTTCCTTAATTAGAGGCTTCTAATCTTTAAACGCCTTTGATTTAATTTAGGAGCAGAATAATGCAGCGTGCACAACGCGAAGAGCACAGTGTTCTTTACAAGACAAAATAGAGTAATTAAAAAATTAGACAATGTTAAGGTAAATTAAGGCAGGCTTTGAAGAGGGGCAAATCAAGATGCTGGTGCTGGAGGATTGCAGCGAGGCTCATCTTCCTTCCTAGCTTAGGTTTTGAAATAGTATTAACATGTTTGTAAATTCTACGAGACTAATTTGAAGAGGATTGAAGTAGGATGTGTGCCTAGAAAGAAAAGAACGGGCCAATACAATAAATATTGGCAAGTTGTGACTATTCAGTGGGCATTTGGCCATTGAATGTGCTGGCTGTTAGGAAAAGTACTGGATTGACACAGCATCCAGATTCCTAAATATCTGGTTTTGAAACACATTTTTCTATTTTCTCCATAAAGTCTGCTTTCTCTGAGAGTCACTTTCGGCAGATGATGTAAGTGGGGAAAAGAAAGAAGAGGGAAGGTGTTTTTGAGCATGCTACCTGCTTACAAGTAACCTGTGCCTTTCTCTGTGGTTCAGGCTGCAACTGACAACACAGTGTATTTTAAATCAAAGGAGAGGAACCAACCCTCTTCTTAATGCAATGTGTTTAACTCTGACTGTTTCCAGTCATCTCATGCCCTGCCAACTGTTGGCTCAGCCAGTGCTCTGCCAGCTTTAGTGAACATCAGAATCACGTGGAGAACTCTTCAAACCCAGATTCCTCTCCCTGCCCCTAGATGAACGTGCAGGATGAGGACGTGGATTTGCATCACTAACAGCACCTAGGGGACGCTAATGCTGCTGACGATACCACATCACCAAGAGTGCAGGGTAGGAAGTGTATCAGACGCTGAGGCTTTGAGCTTTCACTCTTTTCTCCTCATGAAGATTGATGGAAAGGTGACTGTCAGGGCGACAGGAAAACTATATAATCACCATGATAGCCCTAGAAAAAAAATGTTGCATTTTGGAAGAAGTTTTTTTTAAAATTATCGATGTGATTGGGTCTTCGAAAAAGTAATGACATATTTTGTCCATGTTTTTCAAAGGTCATTTATTTATACAAAGAACAAAGATCAATCAATGATATATTGGCCATTTTGTTCGATAACCTTTTGCCATCTTTCAGTGAGCTTCGTAATTCCTCATTCACAGAAGGACCTGTCTTTATTTGCGAAAAACTGAACAAGGTGCTGATTTACAGCCTCATCTGAATTGAACGGTATACCATGCAAGGAGTTTTGAAGAGAGCAAAACAAGTGGAAGTCTGATGGTGCAAGGTCAGGCGAGTATGGTGGGTGTGGCAACACATCCCATCCAAACTCCAATAATTTTTGACAGGTGATCAAACTTGTGTGTGGTCTCACATTGTCACGATGGAACACAACTCCTTTACATTTAACAAGCTCTGGAAGTTTCTGGATGATGTATTCGTTCAAACTGTCCAATTGCCAGCAGTATGCATTTGAATTGATTGTTTGGTTCCTTGGTAGAAGCTCGAAAAACATGACACCTTTAAAATCCCACCACACTGAGAGCATAACCTTCCTCTGATGCATGTCTGCTTTCTATATCGTTTGAGGCGAATCATCATGTCGGGACCAAGACCATTTGCGCACCACATTGTTGTAAACAATCCACTTCTCATCACCAGTTATCAATTGCTTTAAAAAAGGGTCATTTTTCTCACATTTAATGAGTATATTGCAGATGTTTATACACGCCGTCAAATGAACTTCTTTGAGTTCATGCAGAACCCAAATATCAAGCTTGCTTATGTATTCCAGCTTCTTCAGGTGGTCATGAATGTTTGAACGATGGATGTTCAATGTTTCTGCAATCTCTCGTGTCATGTAATGTGGATTTGACTTGATCAATGCCTTTATTTTGTCATCATCAACCTCAGTGGGCCTCCCTGACCAAGAGGCGTCATTGAGATCAAAATCACCAGCACAGAATTTCGTGAACAATCATTGGCACTAACGTTCTTGTAGAGCATTGTCACCGTAAACTCTATGCAACTTATCACAAGCTTGATGCGCGTTCTTCCCTTTATGGAAGTAAAACAATCAAATTTGGCAAAAATGCACAGTTTGGTCTTCCATCTTCAGCTTGTAAAATCTCCAAAACTCAACCAAATCGCTCAGTTTTTTTTTTTAGATTGAAGCTAGAACTGTCAGCTGTCAAATGACATAAGCAATAGCATAGATGCGAATGACTCTAGTACTTCCAAAAATGAACAAGTGCTATCTGTTGCAAACATGCGCTTCCAAAGACCCAAAAGCATTCCGAGGGCTATACTAAAGTTATGTTTTTTGCCTTTAAAGCTCCATTAAAGCCAAAATTATTATGTAGTAAATTGCCATGTAATTGGGTATAAATGTGTTGTGTCTGGTCTTCCGTGAGATGTTCTGTATAAAACCATTTTCTGCTTAGCACAATGTTCAAAATCTTGTTACCAGTAGTTAATATTTATCAAGCATCTACTAAGGACCAAGGGCCCAAATAAGGGCTTTCTCAAATACTACATAATAGAATGTCAGTAAATATCATCATGGCAGAAATAGAAGCCCCAATACTGATCTTTTGTTTATTTTGGCTACCTAATATGGTCTGCTCTATACCTATAAAATTACAGAACTCTATCTACATAGCCTTTGAAAAATGATTGCATTACCAACTCATTTTTTTAGGTTAGCATTATCCTGATACCAAAACCAGACAAAGATTTCAGTGTGTGCATGCCCACTCACATGTCATGTTCCTGTCTCCTGAACATAAACACAAAAATCCTTAACTATGAAACTTCTAGAAGAAATTGTAGAAAAAAACATCCTCTTAAAACTGAAATGATACAACAAAGAGATACCATTACAGACCTAATAAAATCACTAAAATTGACAAGACTGGTAATACCAAGTGCCAGTGAGGAGGCAAAGCAACTAGTACCCTCATCTGTTGCTGATGGAAATGCAAACCAGTACAAACACTTCGGAAAATATTTTGACAGTTACCTATAAAGTTAAATATATGCTTACATAACCCAGTAATCCCACTCCTAGATTTGTACCCAAGAGAAATGAAAATCAATGCCCAAAGATTCATATTCAAATGTTTATAGCAGCTTTATTTATAATTGTCAAAAACTGGAATCACGTTAGATGCTCATCAACAAAGTATGATACGATACAGTCATACAATGGAATCTCACTCGGCAGTAAAAAGGAATGATGCACTGATACATGCCATATCTGGGATGAATCTTAAAAATAACATGCTAGGAGAAGAACCCAGACACAAAAGGCAACAAAAATACTACATTTCCATTTATATATCTTATTTATATGATGTTTTGGAAAAAATTCTTTAGACACAGAAATCAGATCAATGGTTGCCAGGAACTAGGAATGTGGACATGATTTGACTGTAAAGGAATATGGGAAAACTTATTGGAACAATGGAAATGTTTTATATTTTGCTTTTAGTGTCATTATTCCACAACTGTTAAAATTCATTGACATGTACGTTAAAACATTTGGTGGACAGGAGAGTGTTTGTTGTATTAAGATGTGTTTTTAAGTGGCCCAGATGTTACGGGTTTCCCCATTTCTTCTGGTTCTTTCAGAAATCCACATTCCAATTGTCCAGAGCTAATCAGTGTATCAATAAGTCACAAAAATCTGTGGCAAAGAATTTGGGATGGCCTAAAATTTAACAAGAATGAATTAATTTTTTTATATTTAAAAATATAAGAAGAAAGTGATCAATTTTCCTCAATCTGGCCTTAAGTATAATAGTTTCAGGCTACAGGAAGAGTTTTCTCTAACAGGGTTACATAACTGCACTTTTTTCTCCCCCTATGCCTTTTCATTAGAGAAAACTCAAACAAAATGTTGATCTGTTTTGGGACTGTGCTTTTCCTAAGGCTCTAAAGAATAATCAACATAATGTACTATCTTCCGATTTTGGTAACAGGGCCCCCTCTCTCCTAGTTTAGCTTTGTCACTTGCTGACTTCTCAGTCAGGAATGGGTTAATCTATATCAGCCAGTTCCACTGAGGGTCTGTGACTTGCAAACCCACTGTTAATTATCAATTTCTTTTCCAGGTGTACAAATAGCCAAGGCTCACTGAGGCTAACTCAGGTTAAGTGAAGGAAGGGGACAATTGAAATTAAAAATTCTTTTTTTTTCTTTTTCTTCTTACCTTTTGACCCCCTTCATTATTTCTCCCATGTCCTCCACCCTCTGCCTCTGGCAACCACCAATCTATTCTCTGTATCTATGAGCTTGGTTTGTTTGTATTAAGATTTCACATATATAAGAGGTCATATGGATGGTGTTTATCTTTCTGTCTGACCTATTTCACTTAGCATAATACCTTTGACACCCATCTACGTTGTCACAAATTGAAATTTTTCATTTTTTTTTAAGGCTGAATAACAGTCCATTGTGTGTGTGTGTGTGTGTGTGTGTGTGTGTGTGTGTGTGTGTGTGTGACAAAATTCCTTTATCCACACCTTGGATATTATAAATAATGCTGCAA
>NW_017732412.1:21404-23423 GCF_001890085.2 Hipposideros armiger | reverse complement strand
CTTTTCCTATGTGAACAGTACCACTGGATAATTCAAAGGTAGATGAGAGGACGTTTCTCTTAATAGAAGTATTGCATCTGATAAGTGAAAAAAAATGATAGAATGTACCACCATTTAGCAATAGGTTAAGGATCTAGGGATTCATCATCAATGGCTGTTAACATCACAAAAAAGAGAGACAACCAAACATTATGTGTGTTCTGGTGAAAGAAAGAAAATATATAGTAAATACACACACATACACGCCAAACATGATTCAGATAATTCAGTGACTACAGGGACCGAGGAATGTATAAAACACATGGCGGGCAATCAGCATAGTTCAGGTTGTGCGAAACAATTTTCGAGAGAAAAGATGTTTCATTTCTTCAACAAATTAATTACAAAGGAAAACCATGGGCATGGGAGTAATCTATAGATTGAAACTGATCAGTTATTTGCAATGTGTGAACCTTATATAGATCATGATTCCAACAAACTATAAATGAAACATGACATTTATAAGACTATGATGTAAACAGTGGATAATATTAAGTATTCTTAATAATGTCTGACAACTGTATTAAATTTATGATTATAAAAAGAGTCCTTATCATCTGCAATACATACTGAAATACATAAGGAATGAAAAAGTTAAGAGCTGGGAATATGAACCGGCCATGAATTTGCAATTGTTGAATCTAGGCAATGGGTACAATGGGGTTTATTAAATTATTCTGACAGCTTTTTAAGTGCTTACAACATTCCATAATTAAAAAAAAAAAAGTTGTAGGGGCCAGCCGAGTGGCTCAGTTGGTTAAGAGTTAGCTTAAGAGCACAAGCTCTGAGCAACAACGTCACCTGTTTAATTCCCATATGGGCCAGTGATGCTGAGCCGAAGCTGAGATGCTGCTGAGCTGCCAACAGGTGGCAGGATGGCTCAGCTGGTGAGAGCACGTGCTCCTAACAACAAGACTGCCTGTTAGGTGGTGGGCTACTCCCTCAGGCAACTAAAACTGTACTCGGCACCTTCAGCTGAGCTGCCCTTCGGGTGGCTCAGTGGATAGAGCATGTGCTCTTAACAACGAGGCTGCTGGTTTGACTCCTACATGGGATGGTGACTACGCCCACCTGCAACTAAGATTGAACACAGCACCTTGAGCTTAGAAGCCATGAGCTGCCGATGGGAAGCCAGATGGCGACTGGCACCCTCCACAACGAAGACTGAAAAACAACAACTTGGCTGGTCCCTTTCCCCAATTCCCCAGCGCTATTCCCCTCCCCCAATTCCCCAATTAAAAAAATAATAAACAAACAAATAAATAAATAAGTAAATAAATAAATAATAAATAAATTTTTTAAAAAGTTGTAAAGGGGAAACGGAAATGCACAAAAAATAAAATGTTTCCTGAGCTTATTTTAGCTGGCTCTAACAATAGCATCATAATTTCAAACCTTAATATAGTCAACATTTGAAGGTATAAAGAGGCTTGACCTTTATTGTTTTTTCCTTTCAGATATAAATTTTCTTTGCCCTTTCTGATCTTGTAACTAACGACTTCTTCAGTTATACTTATCATTCAATATTTTAAAACAAAAGTTCCTTCCAGGATGACCCTTTGAAATGACCCTTACCACCACCATGTGGCTTCTCAGCTCTGTCCCCGCACTATTAATATCTGAAGCTAAACAGTCTTATACAATTGGCTGTACAAATGTCCACTTGGAAAAGTGAACTCTAGTGTCTAAATATCACAACAAACCTTCAAATCCCTTTATAAATTATTCCAGATGTTGTCTTCTAATTTTGGCAACATGCTCTGTACTTTTTAATCTACTGAAAACAATGCTAGTGTTTATGAATGAGAGGACCACTACGCTTTCCTTTTTTCTTTCCTTAGTTGATGGTATTCCCATGAGGATACACGCTTTTTTCCACTCTTATTCAACAAGTATTCAAGACCTACTGAGATGTCTGAGGAGAGTATGAAAAGGAAAGTAATCATTGCTTTAAATTTGATGAGACAGTAGAGAAGAAAA
>NW_017732412.1:19111-21354 GCF_001890085.2 Hipposideros armiger | reverse complement strand
ATTAAATAAGGGAAGAGCCTTTTTAGGAAATAATAAGAGGATGCATAGATATGAGACAGCCAGAACAAGGAGCTTGTGTTTGGCTGGTTAGATCATTAGAAAGAGCTATGCATTCTTAAACTATGATTCACAAAATTAAAATTTTAACTCAAATTTAAATTAAACATTTACTGAGAACATTCTAGTAGGTGCTATTAACTTTATAATTCTAGTTAAGAAAATTTTTCTCAGTAGCTCTTCTAGGACAAGCTTGAAGAACAGATTGAAGTGACAGAGGTCAACAAAAATATCCCTGAGTTCCTCCAGACACAAATAGGAAGAGTCTGAACAAGTAACGAAAAGCAGACTGACAGGATTTCAGCAACTTGACTCCCCTGGTTGAGATCCAATCCAAGTCTGACCAAATTGATACCAAATTCTGTTTTATACCAAAAAAAAATTATAGTAAAGTTCTAATGTATTAATATTAAAGTAGCCTTGCAGTCAGTTTTCTTGGTAACTATTTTAGACTTAAGTCATCCTTTAGCGCGAGTACCAGCAACTAGTAAAATAAGTCACCCATTTTTTTTTTCTTTACTGGCCAATGAGCAGAGTTATTTGATAAAGAACTTTTTTTTTTTTTTTTTTTTTTTTTACAGTGTAGTACGTTCCCAAATGGGCCATAGCCCAGAATGTCTACAGAGCTGGCCTCCTCTCCTTCAGACTCCATTCCTACTTGCATCCATTAATTTGCAAAGGGGATAGAAGCCTCCAGAGGAAAGAACTCAGAATAGTTTGTACTATACAGCTAAGGTATAAAAAGAAAGGAAGATCTAAGAGATCCTAACAAGGGATACTTTAGGGTTCCTGAGAGATAATTCGTTCTGAAGGAGAAAGGACTTAGACATGGTGAGTTGGACTGAAGTATGTCTCAAGACATTTATGGTTTATAGTGTATGTAGCATGGTAGTCGTTACTGAATTTGACTCAAACAAGCAATCCTGGAGTGTGTGCCTTAGAACAGAAAAGCCAGTAGGTAGAACTAAAAGAGGTGCTTGGGTAAATTTTCCAATACCTTTGTGCCCAAGTTTCTCTCTATAGAAACAGTGAAGGGGACCAATTTCCTAGACCTTAAAATATTGGAAAACACAGGCACCCCTTTGGAGGACAGAGAATACAGCAACCAAAGGAGGCATCAAGCAATAGTCCAGGATGAAGAGACAATGATAAATCCAACAGCAGTTTAAGGGAGCTTCATACATNGCCCAAGTTTCTCTCTATAGAAACAGTGAAGGGGACCAATTTCCTAGACCTTAAAATATTGGAAAACACAGGCACCCCTTTGGAGGACAGAGAATACAGCAACCAAAGGAGGCATCAAGCAATAGTCCAGGATGAAGAGACAATGATAAATCCAACAGCAGTTTAAGGGAGCTTCAAACATTTGTCAGATAATCTTGGGGTTTTCCTAAATT
The DNA here is from genome assembly GCF_001890085.2 of Hipposideros armiger. Lineage (NCBI taxonomy): Eukaryota > Metazoa > Chordata > Mammalia > Chiroptera > Hipposideridae > Hipposideros > Hipposideros armiger. The sequence goes on along the minus strand of NW_017732412.1, from coordinate 19,900 downwards.
TACATGAAGACAAGGGAACCTCCAACAGAAATTGAGTCTACAGTTACATGTACTGATATTAGGGACTATCAAAGCAGTAAGATTCCAATTAGTCAACACAGAGCTGCCAGTGAATTAAGTGATGAAGAAAGTGTAAGTGTGCCACAAGATGCTCATCCTTTCATCTCTCAGGTTGGACAGAGCCCTGGGTAGCCAAACCCCCACCTTCCACCCCAGCAGGAGACAAACACCTTTATCACTGGTTTCTCCAAGACAGTGAATTGCTTGTAGCCAAGGAGGTGCTCTATCATCTGGCCAGATAAGAACCCCAGACAATGGGTTTATGGAGCTGCTGGAGGTATGTTCTAGAAACCAGAGGAAAGCCTGAACCAAGATATGGAGGAGCACAGGGTAGGGTGGATATTGGGGATATGGAGCAGGACATAGGTCTGGTAAGTGCAGCTCCCCGCAAACTACAGGGGATCTATCTTCAGATATATGGGATAATGCTCTTTGTGGCAGATGTGGCTATTACTAGTGACATCCAAGCCAGTGGTAGGATGACTGCCCCAACTATGTGTGTGCATTCTATAAGTGAGAGCATCATTAATACTTTGAAAGACATAATATAAAAAATTCTATTGCACTCACAATCTGATCACATTATCCCAAGAAATTTCCATATTTCACTTGCTAATAAAAGAAAGAGCTGTAACTTTCCTTAAAAACCATTTCCAATTGTGTGCATATTTGAATAGTTGTGAAAAATTTTTATCATTGCCTGTTGGAACAGTCTGGATGATGAAGGAG
>NW_017732412.1:11899-15502 GCF_001890085.2 Hipposideros armiger | reverse complement strand
TTTGCTTCCACTCTGCGATACACTCCAGAAATTTCAAAGTCAGCCTGCAACTTCTCAAAGACGTCCTTCTTGGGTTTTAGCTTCTCTTCATGTGGTTGGCCCTTCTCATAGCCAGTCACCGAGCACTCGCTCACCAGGAGCAGAGCCCGCAAGGAGGGTCCTGAGGCTCAACCTCGTGGCTTCCTTCCCCCTTCTGCAGAAGCACACAGAAGCATGCCTGAGACTCGAGTCCCCTCATCTTCTGGGGTTTCAGATGGCACAGCTCCACCACCAGCCTATCTTACAGTTCCTCCTTAGGCACTAATTGCACCAGGCCACTCACCAGAGTTGACGACTATTCATTCATTCGAACGAAGATCATCATTAAATGACACGTTAAAAGGTATTCAGCTTAACTGTTTTCAAGTAAAGTTGTCATTCTAAAGTAAGGAAAATGGTATTTGTTTTTAACAAAAACTCAGAGTAATGTTCAAATGTGCATTGTCCTTTACCTAGAGACACCATGAACCATTTCCAATGATGTCACTGTTGTGTGAAATCTAACCTAAAATCTTCTGTGGGAAAGGCCTTTAGAGCCAGTTTCTGAGCCTCTCAAAAGAAAAATCCAGCCACAGTACTTTTAATGTGATTAAAAAAAAGTGTTATTAATTTTATCCTCTAGTCTTGACCACTAAAGAAAATTGGCTCTTTCAAAAAAAAAAAATCCCTTTCAAAGGATATAGTTGTTAATCATTGTTAAAGATGTTCAAAAGAATATACTCTGAAGAATAATTCTAACAGAGGAACTTCAAAAATATTTTGAACAATGAATGTGTCATTTAAATAAATGTGTAGCATCCCAGTGAGATTGCTTATGGAAATAGTAGCTAGTTAGAAGTCAAATGTCAATGTATTTCAACACATAGTTCAGTATAGAAGATATAGTCAATAATGTGGCAACAACTATTCATAGTGCCAGGTGGGTACTAGACTAGTCAGAGGATCACTGTATAAATTATATAAATGTCTAACCACTATGCTGTACACCTGAAACTAATATAATATTGAATGTTAACTACAACAGAAAAAAAAATAATAAAAAACCCCACAAAGTTCAATGTGTTTATAAAAAGATCATATCATAAAAAGATCATATCACTGAACAGTCACACTTTTTATTTATTCAACACATATTTATTGAGCACCTATTCTGTGCCAGTACTGGGCTAGGAGCTAGGTATACAGTGGTAAACAGAGATTGTCTCTACATTCCAGAGATTAAAGGGTAGTGGGGAAACACACGATAGGTGAGTAAGCAAAAAAATATGTAAGTGTAAATAGTATGTGCCACAAAGTGAAAGAACAGAGAGAGGGGTGGAGAATTTCAGTGGGACCTTCTTAAGACAACGTGGTAAGGGCAAGCTTCTTGAAGAAGTTTACACANAGATAATAATAATTGCTAATGAAAAAAATTAATCAGTGGAGGTGATGGGGTTGCCATTTAAACCAGGATCACCAGGAAAGACCTCACAAAAAAAGTGATATATGAGCCCAGACCTCAGTTCAAATTTAATCTGGAATTACAGGGCCACTTCAAACAGAAGACTTTATTTTTAAAATTTATTTTTCTGTAAACAAGCTCAAGTTTTGTTTTGTTTTGTTTTTTAATTAAGTTTATTGGGGTGACAATGGTTAGTAAAGTTACATAGGTTTCAGATGTATAATTCTGTAATACATCATCTATATATCACATTGTGTGTTGGTGATGGAAGGTGAACTGACTCGGGGTGGTGAAGTTATTGTTTTTAATTTGAAAAGACTATATTAGGAAATGTTACAAAAACATTGTGCCTAATATCTTTTCTAAATCTTTCATTATTTCTATAATGTTATATAAAGAAACTCAAAGGACACACCGAATAAGGTCTAAGTTTGTAATATCGGAATGATTCAAATTGTTATCATCCTTTGATTATAAAGATGTTTGTGTTAAAAAGTGATTTTTGTTTGTTTTGTAGGCTGAATTTCTCAAGTAATTACTATTCTTTGCTGTATTCTTTGGAGATAGAAAGAGCAGAGATCACAGACTCATAATATGGCTCTTTTCTCTCCTGAACTGCCCACTCCTTAAGGACAGAAATTTTGTCTTGTCTTTATATTCCTACACCTGACCAAGCCTGACACATCAGAGTCACTAGTCAGCATTTGGTAATGAATTAACTTTGTTTTAAATATTTTTCCTTCTTCTTCAAGAAATATATGTGTATTGTAGACCTTTGCAGGGAAGTTGAAAGAAAGAAAATTGCGTATTAGTGACATTCAGTGCGAACAGGACCAGGACACCAGTTGCAGCCCGAAAGCCAGGCTGAATCTAGAAACAGCAGAGCAAACACTAATCTACTCTCTCATTCCAATCTTCAGAAAAGTGAACCCAGCCAAGGAAAAGAGTAAAGAAAAGCTGGCACTCGCCCTTGCCTGCCTCTGCAGTCTACGCCTCAAGGCTCCCTTCAGACTGCCCTGTCGCCATAGCTGTTCACAGCTGCCCACCCATCCTTGCAGACCAACACCAATTGTGCAGGCCTCCCTTCCAAGCTGCAGCTGAATTCATTGAGACCCCAGTGGCCCCTCTGTCCAAGGAACTGTCAGGTCTGCATGCCCTCTCTCTCACTTCTTTTTCCATGGGCATAACACTACTAAATATAAAATCTTTCCTGTCTTCTCTACTCTCAACGCTCTCATCAAAGCCAGGCCACTCTGCACTTCTCACCTCGCCCAACTTCTTGCTCCTCTTTTCCCATTCACACATTGCTTAGATGAGGACTGGAAAGCTGATCAATACACTCCTCTGAACCTTCTGTCTTCACNCTCACCTCGCCCAACTTCTTGCTCCTCTTTTCCCATTCACACATTGCTTAGATGAGGACTGGAAAGCTGATCAATACACTCCTCTGAACCTTCTGTCTTCACTGAGTATCCTCTGGATTTACCTGAAATCTGAATCTCCCCTGAGGACAAGCCTCTCAACAGGAAGTGGCTAATTGTACCACATCCCACGTACCAGAGACCAGAGACCATTCTCTAGGACCACTTCCAATTACCCCCCTACCTGTCTGTCCATAAAGTCCCACCCCTCTCATGCCATTCAACTCTAGTATTGCTGTTACCTACCAACTGGCCTCTCCTCCTTTTATGAAAAATTTGATACCAGTCTCGTGATCTTCTCCTTCAACCCAAGTCCTGCCATTATCCTGATTGAATCCAACGCCCACATGAACAACTCTGCCAGTATTCTAGCCTCTCACCTCATTCCTACCGACCATCAATTCCACTCCACTGGCTTCACTGCTTCTCACATTCCCATGGACATACTGTTGAAGTATGTCGTCACCAGAAAATGAAAATGCTAATTCAGATGTCTTGGTTGTATACCCCAATCTCCTATTTTTTCAGGGAGCTTGCCCGATTACTCTCTCAATTGATCTATAATCTCACAAGTAGCACCAGTCCAGAATTTCACCCATTCTCTGTCAGTATCCTAAACTCTTTTGCCTCATATTCCTTTCATCCCTTCCATCTGGCAAAACCTCAACCCAAGATTAATTCATCTCTCTGCCTTCCCAAATC
>NW_017732412.1:6096-9148 GCF_001890085.2 Hipposideros armiger | reverse complement strand
GACCTGAGGTCTAAAGGCTGAGATGGAGTCAGCCATTTGAAGGAGCGGAAAGCTTGGTCCAGCCTGAGTAAAGATCCAAATGAAGGAAATGCTAGTTGATTCCAAAGAACTGAGAGAATGTGACTGTGGCCCAGGTACAGAGAGATTGGAAGATAGAGGGGACACAGAACCAGCAAGGCAGAGCCTGGCAAATCCCGGTCAAAAAGGTCACTGGCACTATTATGTATGCTAATATGTGGGGGAAAACAACTACACAAGTTCTGAGCATGTTGACTGAAGGTATGTAGAATGCTTTGCAACAATAAAGAGAAACAATGAAGCCATTGGTGTTTGAAGATGAAATTTTGTAGTGACTGTGTCAGGTTCTTCAGGTACCATCTACAGTAATCAATACCATGAGTCCTAAATGTTCTAAGAATAAATACATGACCCTACCTTCCTGAAAGCAGACATATGACATCCTTTCTGAGTTTTGAATCAGACTCAAAATACGGCCTCAGGTGTGCACACCAAGGAGGCTCCAAAAGGCACACTGGGCCAGACTGGAGGACTCTGAAGAAACTGAAAAGTAAGAGAAAAGGGAAATCAATACTGGCTCACACAATGAGAGCAATAGAAAACAAAACTATTGATTGGGATTTAAAAACAAAAAGAGAAAGTATATTATGCCTTCAAATTTTGTGATAGTAAATTATTAAAAAGAAGTCTCCCAAGAATATGTATTTTTAAATTTCGAATGAACTGTTAGAAAATAAAAAATAATGGACCGTATGTTTGTAAAAGGGAGTCAAAATCTTATTACATCCACCTACTCTAGTTAGAATAACCCAGCACACTCTTTCAAAATCATAATTTACATTCTAGAGGAGGATAAAAACAGCTTGTTTTGTTGTTAGGTGCTCTATGGTGGCCTTACTGCAACATTATGGTTACATACATGTTTGTATTATGTGTGAGTAATAAGGAGCATAACCAAACTGCGATCATTCACAATACACACTTGCAGAAGACCAGGACTGGGGTTCACTTTCAACACTGACCAGAGTGAGCAAAGATGGTAGCTGGAACCTGCCAATCATGCCAAGGATTGTTGTATGTGTCAAACTTGGTGTTCAGGGATTACCATATTTTACCGTGTATAATGCGCATTTTTTTGCCCGAATTTGTGAGGGAAAAATAAGGATGTACATTGTACATGGGTAGTACTAATTCCGTATTTATATAAGATTTTTTGCTTGTTTTTATTTATGCTTATGAGTTAAAAGTGTAATTCTAGAAATCAATAGCAATATCCATATGCAAAATAATACCCTGGAATAAGATAATTGGTTTTGTTGAACTTACAACGAACTTGCAACGATTAAGAGTTCTTGGTCTTCTATCATGCATAAATATTGTAAATTTGTTACTGGTACATAACATTTCTTGTACCTTGTATCTGTTCTTGTGTTTTGCAATTGTTTGTTACATAAAATTTCTTGTACCATAATGTTAAAAAATAAATGCAACAATTCCTTTATAATACAAAAAACAAGTACCTAAATGCAAACAAATAAAAAATTGAATAAAAAAAAGATTTGGGGCCAAAAATTTGGGTGCACAGTATACATGGGAGCACATTATACATGGTAAAATATACTATACCACCCAACTAGCCCATGTGAGCACTGTGCTCTTCTCTATTGCTTCCCAGCATTCTTTTCTTTGTTTAAAAAACTGCTTTGAAGTATGATTGATATATAAAATCTGTATGTATTTAATGTATACAACTTGGTGAGTTTGGAGATAGGTATACATTCATGAAACCATCACCATAATATTTGCCATAAGCATATCCATCACCTCCAAATGTTTCTTCCTGCCCTCTTTATTTTTTTAAAACAAGAACACAACATAATATCTACCCTCTTAGCAAATTTTTAAGTACACAGTATAGTATTATTAAGTATAGGCACGATGCTGTACAGTAGATTCCTAGGGCTTGTTCACCTTATACTACTGAAAACTTGTATCCTCAAATACCTTCCAGTTTTCCCCTTTTCCAGTCCCTGGCAACCACCATCCAATTCTCCGTTTTCATGATTTTGACTATAGGTTCTTCAGTAAGTGGTATTAGGTATTGCTTGTTCTTTTGCATCTGGCTTATTTCACTTAGCATAATGTCCTCTAGGTTCATCCACATTGTTGCAAATGGCAGAATTTCTTTCTGTCTTAAAGACTGAATAATATTTCACTATATGTATTTACCACATTTTTAAACCTATTTATCCACTGATGGATACATAGATTGTTTCTATATTTTGGCTACTGTGAATAATGTTGCAGTGAACATGGGATTGCAGAAATCCCTAAGGGATCCTGATTTCAATTCCTTTGGATACAGTTCCGGAAGTGGAATTGTTGGATCATATGGTAGTTCCATTTTTAATGTTTTGAGAAACCCCCATAGTGTTTTCCATGATGGCTGCACCAATTTACATTGCCACCAACAGTTCATGAGGGTTCCCTTTTTTTCACATCCTCACCAATACTTACTTTTTTTTTTTTTTCTTTTTTGGCTAATAGTCATTCCAACAGGTTTTGGGGTCAAGTTATTGTGGCTTTAATTTTTATTTCCCTGATCATTAGTGGTGTTGAGCATTTTTTTCTCGGTAGTGTTTATAAATTTCTGTGAATTTATGAGTAAAGCCTGGAGAGCCATGAGGTGGGAGGGTGCTGAATGAAGAAAGCAGGGCAAGAAGTACATGTGGATGGGGGGCCTAGTTTTGTTACCTGCCAACTGAGCAGCACCCCCAGCACTGAGAAACGTTTAAGTGTTCTTTCCTATAGAAATGTTAAGTTTAGAAATGTTAAGTCTCCTCCCTAGTTTCTTAGTTTCTTAGCCCCTGGCTTTGATTACTCTTCTCATCAGTCTGTGAATCCTAGGCTAAAGATTGCTCCTAGCCTGAATCTTAGAATTCTCCTAAACCCCTGCTTCTTGATTGCTTTGTAAATCAGTTTCTTAATCCTAAACAATTGAAGTCTCCTACCCCTGCTTCAGATGACTACTTGA
>NW_017732412.1:2842-4056 GCF_001890085.2 Hipposideros armiger | reverse complement strand
TGGGTGGTAAATGAGGGTAAAAGGGATCAAATATATGGTGATGGAGGGAGAACTAACTCTGGGTGGTAAACACACAATATAATATATAGATGATGTATTATAGAATTGCACACCTGAAACCTATGTAACTTTACTAACCACTGTCACCCCAATAAACTTTAATTTTTAAAAAAATGGCCTCTATTTCACACTAAAAGTTAGAAAATAGTTTCATTACATGTGTTTTGAAAAGTTGAATGGTTATAGTTGATTAAAAAAGAATTGGTACAAGATGAAGTGCTACAGAGTTCCGGCACATTCCCTATATGCCCTGTAAAGTAGCTTTGGGAAAAACACGTGCCCTCCAAGAAGTCTGCATAGAAGCCTCCACTAAGTACCCAATGACACAAATCAATTTGAAGGCGTGACTAATTTAATTCCAGCCCATAATTACTACCATTAAAGGAATAGGGGTTGGAGGGGGGAGAGAATTAACATGCAAATCAACTTACTTTTTAGCTTTCCTTTCTCTGTGGGTTCTCTCTTTTAGACACACTGTCAGAATAGATAAGCAGCTACTCTTTCCACCTCCATCTCGTGGGAAATAAGTACTTACTACAACTCAAAATGACAACAGACCTACCGAGCAACACTGTCCAAGGTGAGGTTTCCTGGCAACGCCTACTGGTCCTGCCATAGAAAGCGCTGTAGAGAGCAAGATTATTTCCCCTGCAGGGACACAGAGATGGGACAAGCATATGTAGGACCAGATGGAGTTGTGTGATGCTGTCTTATCAACAGAATCTGGAAATCAGAGGAATTTAAGGGGAAATTACTAATGGAAATAGATCTATTCACTCTACGGGAGGAACATAAAGAAGACCATAATGGAAAGTTGTAGTTAACTCTTATGTCTTAAACCACAAGAAAAATTATGGCCCCACTAACAGTAAGAAAATATATCACCTCCCAGTAAGCCTCTGCTTTTCTTGTGGAAATGGGTGCTCTCAGGAGAAACAAAAACCTATCCTAACTTTCCTGCAGGACACTGCCCCTGGGGCTGATCTGTCTGTTTTATGACCCCAAACTCCAATTTAAATACTACATTAATTCACTTTTTGTTTAGTTGTTTGTTTAAGTGGAAGGAAACATTCTCATGGAAATTTAAGGCAACTTTGGGAAATCTAGAGTCTGCACTTTTACAGTCCACAAGATGATTTAAATGAACAAACAAA
>NW_017732412.1:0-1849 GCF_001890085.2 Hipposideros armiger | reverse complement strand
TTGTCAAAAGTGCCCTTCCTGTCTAATTTCATATTTTCCCTTGTGAGAAAAAGGTAATATAATGCTGTAACTACCCACAATACCATGGCTCTTCAGAACACGTTTGTATGGAAACATCATAGACTTTTTGCCTCTGCAGTTCACTAACACTGCTTATTTAATGCTGGTTACATCATTACTCATGGCACTGCATCGTCCCTAGTGCCTTCTCTTAGGCAAAATGGTTTCTGGTGCTTGACATGATTGACTCCATTTTAAGAAGCAAGTTGCTCTCGGTGACTGCCAGTTCACCCCAAGAAGGGTAGGCCCATATCACCTGAAAGGAATGTTTTTACATAGATGTTTACAGCCCTTCACAAGCATGTGCCACTTGGTTACAAGTGACCTGTGTTCCTAGATCAAGGAAATATGTAGATCAAGCCCTACCCTCTTCCGAGAGCAGAGATCTATCCTCTTGCTGCTGCCCAAGACTGCTTCTGTCCATAAGTTCCCTTAGTAAACTCTTGCTTAATCCTGGAGTTGGCAGCCTCTTTCTTTGGTCTCTGGGCCCCATCCTCCTATGAAGGTCAATTCCAGTACACCCAGGGAAATTTTCCCAACACCTTTCATGAATACTGGCTTTCAATGACTCTATCAAAGGTTATTACTGTACTTCTATGACAATAAACCTAGATGCATGTCTACCAAGAGTATGTAGAAAAATGTGAATGATAATTGAGTTTCTAGAAATAATAAATTTACTGTTCTGAATTTTATAGCATAAACATATGGCAATATATCTTCTAACCATCTCTTAAATTCTATAGACTGTAATCAGCCATTTTTAGAAAGTGATTGCTTTCTATTTTAACCACACAGCACCAGCAGTAGCAGGATAGACCAGTGGTCTGAGAATAGAACAAGAGCACCCCCATTTTCTCAGCCCCAGTTTCATCCAGCATGACTTAAGACCAGCCTACGAGTGCCTGATGACACCATATTAATCAGAGGCAAGAGAAGTCTCAAGGTCCTCAGGGTGGGCCCAATTCATGGGTAATATTGATCAGAGGCAGTCCTGTGGTCAGAACAAGGATGAGTCTGAGCTGATGCACAGGCCCACACACATAACTCAAGCTAAAGTGTGAGCGGTGGACCATTGGTAGTCCAGAGCCATAAACTCTTTTTGCCTGTGACAAGAGTGAGAGTCACCTAAAATTAGCATGCAATCCTCATTCTGGTGGCCTAATATCATACATATCCATGAAAGAAATACCACACCAGTCAGCAGGAGCAATCTGTTTGCCAGGCTATGCTTTGGGGACCAGCTCCAGGTCAGAGGGCCCTAGGATAACTTCATTGCAGCAAATTGCAGAACATTTCTGGGCATCTGCCATCTTTATCCTTACACAGTAAAGGATCTAAGAGTATGCCAAAGAGGGAAAACAGTGACCAGGCCTCACAAAAATTCCTGGGGTGCCTCATGTGGAAGGCACAAGCAGTTCTGATCAGGCCCAAGTTTTAAAAGGGGACTTAAAATATTTTGATAAAGTCTCTCCAAAGTCCAGGGTCCCTGGCCTGTGTCTCAGGGACAGAGGTCATGCTTTCCTAGACCAAAGGGCAGAATTGCTCAATGGGGTCAAAGCATGCAAATAAAATTCTTGATGATTAAAGTTACCACCGCAAACTTTCTGAGGACAGTAAAATCTAGAATCACCATAGCCTTGCTTCATTACCCTTGATCTGGCAAGAAAAACATAACTACGGATCAACATAGAGGACCTAAAAAGTAATGAAAGCAAAAAAGCAAAGTAATGGGAACTTGATAATGAGCTATGTATCTGCAAAGAAATAACAGGAAAAGAAGAGATCA
>NW_017732411.1:494538-495280 GCF_001890085.2 Hipposideros armiger | reverse complement strand
ATGCAGGCAGCATTCCAAGAAACACTTATATAATAATGTAAATACATAAGTTAATTGCAACTGCTTAGGAAGGATAGAAATGAAAGATATTAATGACATTTATCTGTATTCTTTTACTGTACTTAGTGAGAAAGTTATTTTTAAGACGTAAAACTATCTCACACATAGTCCTAAAAGAAAATATTGGAGAATACCTTCATCACTTTAGATCAGGCAAAGATGTCTTTAATGGGACACAAAAAAGCACTAGTAAAGGAAAAATGAATACATTATACTATATTAAAATTAATAACTTCTGTTCATTGAAAAACATCACTAAGAGAAGAAAAAGTTAAACCATAGAGTGGGAGAAAATATTTGGGAGATATATAAAAGACTCAAACACAGACATAAAAAAAAATCCCCTATAAACTAATTTTAAAAAAAGGACAAACATCCTAATAGAAAATGTACAAAAGACTCTACCAGGTATTTCACAAACAGGGATATCCAGATGACCAATAATCTTATGAAAATGTACACAACATCATTAGTCATCAGAGAAGTGATGGGTATTAAAACCACAATGAGATACCACAACATACACAACAGAATGGTTAAAATTACAAAGGAAAATCAGATGGTTACAAAGTGGTTGAGGAAGTGAACAAGAATGCTACTAAGAGCATAAACTGATATAACTATGTTAGAAAGCAATTTGGTGGTATCAGCTAAAACTGGATATGGGTATACTCTTTGACCT
>NW_017732411.1:491803-493732 GCF_001890085.2 Hipposideros armiger | reverse complement strand
TATGTGGAACCACAGAAGACTCCAAATAGCCACAGCAATCTAGAGAGAGAAGAACAAAGTTGGAAGTATCACACTACCTGATATCAAACTATACTACAAGGCTATAGCAATCAAAACAGCATGATATTAGCATAAAAATAGACACATAGATCAATGGAACAGAATAGAGGGCCCAGAAATAAACCCATGTCTACATGGTCAATTAATCTATGACAAAGGAGGCAAACATATACGCTGGGATAAAGACAGTCTATTCAATAATTGGTGTTTGAAAATTGAACAGATACATAGAAAAAAAAATGAAACTAGTCCATCTTCTTATAACATATACAAGAAGAAACTCAAAATGTATTAAAGACTTAAATGTAAGATCCGAAAACATAAAAATCCTAGAAGAAAACATAGGCAGTAAACGCTGGTATTGCCCTTAGTAATATTTTTTCTGATATATCTCAATGGGCAAGGGACACAATAAAAATAAACAAATGGAACTACATCAAACTAAAATGTTTTTGCACAGCTAAGGAAACCATCAACAAATGAAAAGACACCCTACCAACTGGGAGAAGATATTTGCCAATAATACATCGATAAGGGTTTAATAGCCAAAATTTATAAAGAACTCATACAGCTTAATACCAAAAAAAACAAATAATATAATTAAAAAAACGAGCAGAGGAGATGAATAGATTTCTCCAAAGAGAAAATGCACATGGCCAATAGACATAGAAGATGCTCAATGTCACTAATCATCAAAAAGTGCAAACTAAAACCACAATGAAATACTACCTCACCTGTCAGACTAGCTATCATGAATAAATTAACAAACAACAAGTACTGGGGAGAATGTGGAGAAAAGGGAACCTTTATGCACTGTTGGTGGAAATATAAATTGGTATAGCCATTATGCAAAACAATATGGCAGCTCCTCAAAAAATTAAAAATAGAACTACCTTATAAACTAGCAATTCCANCTTGAAAATTTAAATCAGTTTCAATATGCAAGAGCAATTCATTTGTTCAAATGACCTTGATGTTTATGATTAGCTGTGAATTTGATTAAGCAGAGGTATATGTTATCATTTTGCAATGTGAAAGTATTTCTTCTATCCAATTTTTAACCCTCGTATGGATCAGGGGTGTTCTGATAATGTCCTTAACATTGTAAACTTATTTGGAAAAGTAGTTGATACTTAAAATACACCTAAATGGGTTACCCTCCATCAAAACAATCAGAGGAAGAACCAGAACTAAGTATTAAGACTTCCTAGGCCAAGAGATAAAACCTTCATTGTCTGTATTCTGGGTAAATCTTTTTTTATTTATTTTTGTTTGTTTGTTTGTTTTTTCCTAGAATGAAGTCAAAACAATCCACAGGATTTCAAGGCCTAGAACAAAATATTTTGTTAAGCCTTCTGGGTTTCAGCATGTTTACTCAGTAACTAGATTTACATTTAAATAAACATTGGTCATAGCCTTAAAGGATAACAAAAGGCACACCAGGGCACAGAGCAATGTGGCCACCTCAGACAGAGTAGGAGTGATTACTAGATGAGGAAAGGAAAGGAGACTTCTTAGACCTGCTGTCTTAGTCCACTAGGGCTGCTATAACAAAATACTGGGTGGCTTATAAACAAGACATTTATTTATCACAGTTCTAGAGGCTGGAAAGTCCAAGATCAAGGTGCCAGCAGATTCAATGTCTGGTGAGAACTTGTTGCCTGGTTTATAAATAGACATCTTCTCTCTGTGTCCTCACAAGGTACAAGGGCAAGGGAGCTCTCGAGGGTCTCTTTTATAAGGGCAATAACCTCATTCATGAAGTCACCACCCTTGGTCTCATCACCTCTCAAAGGCCCCATTTCCTAAGATCATAATATTGGAGATTTTGTTTTGACATTCGATTTTGGGTTGGGGGGATGACTCAAA
>NW_017732411.1:479297-483673 GCF_001890085.2 Hipposideros armiger | reverse complement strand
ATCTCATTGCCAGAGAGGGTCTGGAGGACCTGGCAAAGGAGGAGCTCATGGAGAGTTCTATGCAGGCCTCTGTGGGCCTATGTCCAAGCTTGGATGAACCTGAGGCAGCCATTGATCAGTGTCGCCAGCAATAAAGATGAGTTGGAGCAGGAGGAGAAGACAGGAGGCTCACCAGGCATCACTATACACCATGTCTACCACCATAACCCTCCATGAGTAACGTTCTCTGCTCTCATCTGCCTTCCCAATCTGAGCACAGTTCATTTAACTGGCCAACTCTATCCTACAGAGAAATGTAGTTTCCAACCTTAAAGAGGAATCCTGGTGCTAAGTCAACACCAGACAATCTAGTAAAGAAGAAAGCAGGCTGAGAGGCTGCTTAGCCCCAAGGAGATCATATTCAGGTATGGCCACGGATGATAATGGAAAAGAAGGTAGAGATAAAGGTCAGAGAACACAATAGACTGAAAATCTACTTACAGGAGAAGAGAGTAGGATGTCAAGTTGGAACTGTCCCCACTCCAAAGCAAGAAGGAGCATCTTGTTCAATCAGATTTCAAAATTTCTATGGACTAGTAACTGCTCTGTGCCTCCCATTGTTCTCCTTTCCAGATAAAAGGGCTTATTCTGGTTATCCTACCCCTATTCTTCTAGCCAATTGTGTTCCACTGGTCTCATAAATTTCTTTTATTTTGTCAGCTGTTGGCAAACTATAATGTACAAATTATATATCATATCATATTATATCATACCATACAAATAATATAATATAATATAATATACATTTAAATATATACTATATTATATAACATAAGGAATAATATGAGTTTTACATATAAATTATGTTATATAAATATATTATATTAAATCACATAAATTTAATGATTCTTAATCTTAAATCTAAAAAATAAATATCTTATATAAATTATATGTAATATATATGTGATGTTTAATTTATTATATAAGATTTATTTACAATAAATGATAACAGATCTCCTGTTTTGTGTCTTCTGTCTATCTTCTTAGTTCCAATTGAAAATTTGAACAGAGAGTCTTTCAATTCAAGTGGGATCAAACTAGAACATGTGCAAAACTCAGTACAAAACCATCTCTATGACTGTTGAAACAAAATAGATGTTAAGTGCCTATCCATTGAATGAACACATTAATGACATGTTTGTGTCAATAATATCGCAATTGCCTATCAAGGGTGCCACATTTTATTAAATATCCAGAGATTCACTCAGAAGGTTTTATAACCAACATCAAATTCTACAATAAGCTTTGTACATTCATTTTCTCTGATTTGCAAAGCTGGTTACAAGCAAAGATTTTCTCCAACTTTGGGTAAAGTCACTTTCAGAATTCACAGTCAAGAAACAAACTTATATGGTCGGGGTGCAAAAAAAAAAACAGAAAGAAAAGAAACAAACTTATGGAGCCTTATGTGTATCATCAGTAAATACCTAGATGAATTGGAATTTCCAGAACCCAAAAAATCAACAGAGATGGAAAATAGTACTCACAAGGAGAAAAGTCAAACAGATTTTTCTTTGCCATATATTTCAGCAATTTTTAGTAGTCTCTAAGTTTGGAATAAGATTAAAAGTCATAATTTTAATGACTCAATACTTAAATCTCTGAATTATAGAGGGACAGGGGTCCACCACGTGATGGAAGCATTTTCTGTCACAAGGAAATCTTTGTTAATTTTCCTTCTCTGACCATTCCTCAACTTTTAGTAAGTATATGAAGTTAAGCACTGGTAGTGTGTAATATTTAAAGATACATTAGTTAATAAACTCTCAGCTTTTTGAGCTCAGAGAGCCTTGAACCATCCACACAACCTAATAAAGGGAAGAGAACAATGTGCTATTCAATACATGTGGACAGTTAATTGATTTAAATTAGTGAGTTTTATAAAATAATAGATACATTAAAATAACAAGTGGGGACTCGGAATTTAACCTAGAAACAAAGATTCAAAGTGTTTTTAAATAGAGTTTCTTAAGGCTAGAAATTCTGTCTTTCTCATCCTTGTATTTTAGGAGTGTAGCATAGCACAGGAATAAAGAAATGCACAGTAAATGAGTGCTAAATAAGTGAACTAATAAATCAGACTAGTTTCCTACTTCTTGTTTAGAATATACTGAACATTAGGAAAGACCTTCCCCAATGTTATGTATCAAGGCACTTTCTCCCTACCCTGCATAAGCACAGATCTCTGGTCCTGTTCTCCCTCCTTCTCAGATGTCTGCCGTTAACTCCACAAACCTGGTAGCTGATACATTTTAACTGAACCTTTCCAGAGACACCTGAATTACCAATCCTTTTCATAATCCAGGTGATGAGACCAGTTAGAATTTACTATAGTGTTTTTCGAAGTGTGGCTCAGGACTGGTAGTTTTAGTTTAGCATCACCTGGGAACTTGTTAGGCAAATTCTTGGGCTCAACCAGACCTGTTGAATCAGAGACTCTGGGGAGAAGAAGCCCAGCACTGTGTTTCCATAAGAGTGCTAAAGTTTGAGAGCCCCTACTTTAGAGAGTTTAAGTGATTTGGCTTGTCCAGGGTCACACACGGATGGAAAAGGCAGAGCTGGGAATTCAATCCACACATCCAATGCCAATCTCTCACTCTCTATTGCACCACACTTCCTCATGTCAGGGAGTCAGTTACTCTCCCACTGCCTCAGAGACCATCCCTATACCAGAATTGAAATTCAATAAGGGAAAAGATGAATCCAGTTCCTAGAAGAGCCTCACAATCTCAGAATTTTAAAGACTCTTAAGAATCAGTTTATACATACAATGATCCAGAGCAAGGCTCTGTTTACCAAAGCTGATTATAAGAGTGAAAATGACTATGGAGCTGCTAAAATGACTTTCACTGAAAGCATCATTGCTCCAACCACTGGAATTCTGTCATTTTTAGTGACTCGTTCTATTGTGTTATGATCAGTTCATCCCTCTCCACACTCCTCCCTTTAAACAAAAATGCTACTGGAAATGGGTAACTTACTAAATCATCAGTGTGAATAAATTATCAGATTGAATGAGAGAAGTGTGGGTCTTGAGTGCTGATAAAAATAACCTGGGGACATTGTTAAAAATATAGATTTCCAGATTACTGGAATCCATAGTTGTAAGAAGTGCCTCAGGTAATTACTTTGCTCAAATAAATTTGAGAAACAATTGTGCTAAATGTTCCTTGCAAGTGAAAACCAAATATAAAGCAGAAATCTCGGTTGCATTTTTTTTTAAGATCTTAGGGGTTCATCTTAACTTAAAAAATTGAAATTAATTGATGTCAATAGAACTTGGGAAAATAAAAATATTACGAAATATGGCTATTGTCCACTACATAACATATTTCACAAAATTCTTGAGATCTTTCCAGTGCCCAGTTTCTCTCAGGTGACACAGTTATAAGTGTACCTCCTCACAAGACATTGTTTCAACATCAAAGAAAACACGAACAGTGGTGTGGGAGCCACTCTCGTAAACTTTCCTGTTCCCTGCTCTACTTGTTTAGCAGCTCCATAGAGGCTGCCCCTGTCGACTGCTGTCCATTTTCAATCTTTTCATGGGCCTGTAACTCAGCAGCTTATTTTCCGTCCTAATTTAAATGCTGTTGCTCCCTTGGAATGTCAAGTGGGAAAATGCTGGCAATGCAAAGGTTAATAATAGAAGCTCTGACACAACCCTAATTACAGCAGCACAAACATATCTCTATAATTGTAGCTAGCACTTATCTCAGTTTCTCATACTCTTTCAGTCCATTGAGATCAGCTTCAAGCTGAGGATGAAAAGGGGATCCCTGGAGTTGCTTGAACGAGCAGGGTCTGATAGAGCTATCAGGCTTTTGCAGATGGAATACCTGCCACTGTTGGATATGTCGTCATAATCGGTGTTTAGGCAAAACACCTGGGCTTCTGCAAGGACCGCCACTCCTCTCCCCTCCTGAGCTCTATACTGGTGTCTTGTCATTCATTCCACTAACTGGGAGGGACAGTTGAAACTGAAAAAGATAAAGGTGCCAGTCTGAACTGGTTGTCAGACGCTTGGCTGAACGTTTCCCATTAGATCATTGTTTACTCTCATTTGAATATATGTTTATTTTCATTCTTAGGAAGGCATTGGAAATGTGCCCAACTCATCTGCAGCAACTGACTGTAGCATTTAAAGCCCACACATGCTGATGCTTGTTGAGTGTAATTGGCCATGCTACATAGTGATGGCTTTGGGAGGGTGGAGATGCTCATTTTGCAACTTTGGGATCTCAAGTCAGCTAATTTAATGAGGATCCAGACTCCTTACTGTCAAAAGAGACTCTAATGAGATTGACCATCACCACTGTTTATCTCTTTGTTAGCAC
>NW_017732411.1:476205-477047 GCF_001890085.2 Hipposideros armiger | reverse complement strand
GAGAGGATTGAATGAGTAATCTCTGCCAACTACTAGGCTATTAACTATTTGAAGGCATGAATCTTTGTCTTCTCAGCACTATACAATGCCAAGGTCACTGTATGAGCTTAGTTTATTGTATTATCTTTCCACCCCTTCTTCTTTAAATAATCTACAAATCTCTCAAATCGAGGACCAAGTCTTATACTTCTTTATATTCCTCTGATCTATCCTTCATCAGTTATACTAATAATGGTTGATTTAGAAAGATAAAAAAAATGGCACAAGAAAATAAGAGAAGAGGAAAAAGGGAAAATGGGACAGTAAAGAAAAATTGAAAAGGGTATTAAAGAAATGAACTACATATGCCGGGAAAGGTTGTCTTACTCTCAATAATTCTCCCAGGCACCATGGAACGAGCCTTCAGTGCAAATCAGAATTGACATCCTGAGATTGCCAAACAGCAGCCGTTTCTCACAGCAATAATTGTTTGCAATTTTGTTCTGTTCTAATAACTTAGGTTTATTAACTTACGTTCAGAACCAAAAGTAAATGTTTAATTTTACCTGCACTGCACATTATTCATTCTGAAATGTAGTTTTTATTTACTGAGCCATCTCTCCTTATTTGCAAAGCCCACATTTCTTTCAAATGTAATTCAGGTATTGTTTTAATCTTTAAAGTCAATGTGAAAGAAAAGTAGGAATAATATACTATGCATGGACCAGAGATCTCCATATTCCAGACTCCAAAGGAAAACGAAAATTGAAAACAAGTGGGAAAAAGTTTCTTAGGTGGCTTTTATTAATTAGCCTCATTACTTCAGAGCCAAAAAGCCATTAGAAGTCATTAAGAGTGGTCTT
>NW_017732411.1:472762-475097 GCF_001890085.2 Hipposideros armiger | reverse complement strand
GAACTTTTACCTAAATTATGTACTTTTATGGTGCCAGTTAGGCCAAAGTTGTTGGGTTAATATGTATAGGTGGAAAGATTGGCATTGAGTTTCTTAATTTTATTTTTCCTAGTCTTTGTGTGTTTGGTTCTGCTTAAAGATTCCATGGAGGTACATGTATGTGAAATTATCATCTATCCATCCATCCATCCATCCATCCATCCATCCATCCATCCATCCATCCATCCATCCTTTGCTTTGCCTGAATTAGGTTCCCTGGCCAAATTCTCCTTTTAAACAGTGTAGAATAATGCTTTTCAGACCAGTTTGAAACAAAATATACTTTATATTTATACCTATTATATCTTTTGACCCTCACAGGTATCTATAAGATGCTTAGAATATGTGTTGTTAACGAAGTTCTCTTGACAGAGATCGAAAATAAAAGCAGAGCCATTAAGTAACTTTCTCAAAATCACACAGCAAGTTAATTTCAGGACCAACAAACTCAAGTATATTGATTAACATCCAGGACAGTTCACATTAATCCTTACCACTAAGGACTGAAAAGCTAAAGTACCTTTTCTTCCCTGTACTACAAAGCAGCATTTAATTGCTTTATCAAAAAATAAAAGAAAAAAGCTCTGGTTTGAGAAAGCATATCATAATAATCACTAAGAAATATTTATCAGGCATTTTATACATAAAACAGATTTTTTTTTTCTTTACTAACCTCCTCCAGTATCTGAAAACTTTTTCACTGAAATTCTTGGTCACTCTTATGCTATTCAACATTGAACTCTGTTAAAACTGAAAATAAAATGATATCCTCCCCAAAACCAAGTTCCATATTTCCCACCATACTGGCTTTATTTCAAATACCCATGCATAAAATTAAAATGAATGATACAAACACTATCTTTTCACCAACTCTGTCTGATTCTCTTCCCTCAAAAGCTTAGTCTTAGAAATTTTGAAATGGCACTGAATTGAACTCAGGTATTCTGTTTTTAATTAATAGGTTAAAAATTAATTATGTTAAATTTTGTTCACCTAAATCTGGCTCACAATTTTTTCCCATCAAAATTTAAGGCCAATTTCAAGTCCATCTGGCCCTGTGATCTGACTGACACGTGCTGCTGTGTGTCAAACCAGTGTAGATTGGGCAAGTCTGAGTTGACTATCAAGAAATCCAAGTCCTGTGCTGGCCAAGTGGCTCAGTTGGTTAAGAGTGTGAGCTCTGAGCAGCAGGATTGCCGGTTTGATTCCCACATGGACCAGTGAGCTGTGTCTGAGCTGAGCTGCTGCTGAGCTGCCAACAGGTGGCAGGATGGCTCAGCTGATGAGAGCACGTNCAGGATTGCCGGTTTGATTCCCACATGGACCAGTGAGCTGTGTCTGAGCTGAGCTGCTGCTGAGCTGCCAACAGGTGGCAGGATGGCTCAGCTGATGAGAGCACGTGCTCCTAACAACAAGATTGCTGGTTCGACTTCCGCATGGGTTGGTGGGCTGCGAACCCCACAACTAAGATTGAACATAGTGCCTTGAGCTGAGGGGCCATGAGCTGCCGATGGGTAGCTGGATGGTGACTGGACTAGCTGCATCCCCCACAACTAAGATTGAAGGACAACAACTTGTCTGTTCCTCTTTCCCAAATCACCAGTAAAATCTTCAAAAAAAAAAAAAGAAAGAAAGAAAAAGAAAAAAGAAATCCAAGGCTAAATTTCAAACGGCTTTGGGCTGAATTACTGATTCCAAATTTGCTGTTGATAAAATAACCTGGGGCATTGATAAAACTATAGATTTCCAGATTCCTGGAATTCATAGTTGTAAGTGCCTCAGGTGATTACTTTACTCAACTAAACTGGAGAAACAATTGTGCTAAATGTTCCTTTTAAATGAAAACCAAATATAAAGCAGAAATCTTGGTTGCATTTTTTAAGATCTTAAGGGTTCATATTAACCTAAAGTATTGAAATTCATTTATGCCAGTGGAACTTGGGAAAATAAAAATATTACGAAATATGACTATTGTCCATTATGTAACATATTTCACAAAATTTTGGTTATAATTTTGTCAGTAGGCATCAGTCCTTTTTAAAATTTATGTGTCACAAGCAGCTAAGCCAGGTATAGCACTATGCTTGGCATAGAGTGTTTAATAAATATTTCATCAAAGAATGAATAGAGAAAATGACTCAAGTTCCTGTCTCCCCATAACAGTCTCACACATCTTTCCAATAACTTGTAATATTTTTTCCATTTTTCATATGTCTGTTATAGCCTACTCCACCCCACAACACACTTGATCCAACTTTTTCTATCATTCCTATAAGGCAGCACAAGGTAGTAAAAA
>NW_017732411.1:464644-466731 GCF_001890085.2 Hipposideros armiger | reverse complement strand
TCATGGGACTGAGTCAAATAATATACAAATAAGCTATTAGTTCTCCCTTCTTTTAAAAAATACATCTCTAGCTACCCAACCACTGCAAGATACCACTTTATTTCTTTTATTCTCTTTTCAGAAAAATTCTTTTAGTTATCTACCTCACTATCTCCAATTCCTCTCCTTCTGCAATCTCTTAAAACCACTTAATTTACTTTTTCCCCAGATCCTCTATGAAAATTGTTCTTGTCATCTTCAATGACTTCCACTGTTCTAAATCCAGTAATCAATTTACAGTTCCATTCTTACTTATCAGCCACATTGAACACAGTTAATCCTCACTTCTCTTCTAACCATTTTCTTCACTTGCCTTCCAGGACCAACCCTTTTGGATTCTTACAGCTCACTGAGCACTTCTTCTCAGTCTCCAATCCTCTTCTTTATCTTGAACTATTGGTATTGGAGTGCCCCAAAGTTCAGTCCTTGATACTCTATACTCAATGCATTGCTTATCTAACCCCTTTTCATGGCTTTATATGCAAGCTCTATGCAAAGACTCTCAAATTTACAATTTCTGCCCAAAACTCTCTCCCCAACACCTTATCATGATGTCCAACAGAAAACCAAAACACAGATCCTGATCTCCCTTCACTCCAAACCCATTCTACCCATAGCTTTCCCTACCTCACTTGATAGAAACTCTATCACTGCTCATGTCAGAATCTTTGAAGTCAACATTGACTCTTCTCTTTTAATCTGTCAGACATTCAATCTGTCAGAAAACTGTAATAGTANGCCTCCAGATTTTTTTAAAGGGTTTTATTTAAAAATAGAGCTAGCATGCAACATCAGTTTCAGGTGTACACAATAGTTATTCAACTTTTATATATCTAAAGAAGTGATCACCATGATAAATCCAGCAACCATCTGACACCATACCACACTACCACAATATTATTGACTATATTCCCTATACTGTATGTTACATCCCCATGATGTATTTGTTTTATACCTGGATCTCCCCCCACCCTTTTAAAAAATTTTTCAAATACAGTTGATATTCAGTATTATTTTGTATTAATTTCAGCTGTACAGAGTAGTGATTAGACATTTGTATAATTTAAGAAGCGATCCCCCAACTAGTGTACTCACCTGCCACTATATACATAGTTACTACTATATTAGTCACTATATTCCCTGTGCTTTACTTTACATGCCTGTGACTACTTTGTAACTACCAATTTGTACTTCTTTATCCCTTGACCTTTTTCACCCTGCCCCCAACCCCACTCCCATCTATCACCCCAACAAATCTAGTACCCATCTGACACCATATATAGTTATTACAATATTACTGACTATATTCCTTATGCTATACCTACATCCCCATGACTACTTTGTAATAATTAATTTGTACTTCTTAATCCTTTCCCCTTTTTTACCCACCCATCAAGCCCCCCTCTCATCTGGCAACTATCAAAATGTTCTCTGTGTCTATGAGTTTGTTTCTGTTTTGTTTGTTTGTTTTTCTTCTTTAGATTCCACATATAAGCAAAATCACACTGCATCTGTCTTTCTGTGTCTGACATACTCCGCTACTCAGCATAATACCTTCCAGGTCCATCCATGCCACTGCAGATGACAAGAACCCATTTTCCTTCCATGGCCATGCAATATTCCATTGTATATATGTACCACCTCCTCTTTATCCATTCATCCATCGACAGACACCCAGGCTGCTTCCACATCTTGACATTGTAAATAACGCTACAATGAACATGTGGATGTACACGTCTCCTTGAAGTAGTGTTTTGGTTTTTTCAGATAAATACCCTGAAGTGGGATTACTGGGTCCTTCTTCGTCTCTTACTATAGCCTTTGTTTTGAAGTCTATTTGGTCTGGTATAAGTATTGCTACTCCAGCTTTTTTTGTTTGTTTCCATTTTCATGAAATGTCTTTTTCCATCCCTTTACTTTGAGTCTGTGTGTATCTTTTGATCTGAAGTGAGTCTTTTGTAGGCAGCTAAGGGTTTTGTTTTCTTATCCATTCATCCACCCTATTTTTGATTGGAGCATTAAATCTTGCTTACATTAAAAACAATTGT
>NW_017732411.1:460259-461424 GCF_001890085.2 Hipposideros armiger | reverse complement strand
TCTATCACTGTTCATGTCAGAATCTTTGAAGTCAACATTGACTCTTCTCTTTTAATCTGTCAGACATTCAATCTGTCAGAAAACTGTAATAGTAAAAACCCCTACTTTTTTAATTAAAAAAAATAAATAAACCTGATCATTTCACCCCTCCACTCAAAACCTTGCAATGGTTCTCTATTACACTCAGAGTAAAGACCAAGTGCTTACAGTGACTTAATATGCCCTGCCTTATCCATCCCTCTGTTACATTTTAACCTCATCCTTATTAACTCACTTAATCCTCACCAAAAAACCCTATGACAACTTGCTATTCCTGTGTTACAGGTAGGGAGACTGAGGCTCAAAGAAAATGAATAATTGATCTAAGATTAAAAGGCCAGTGAATGGCATACACAATGTGACTCTAGTAACTGTACTGTTTATCATCATTCCATCTGCTTAACTAAGAAGCAACTTGACTTTCATTATAGAACCCTGAGAAGACTCAGAAACTGGTGGTACTTGGTGCCCCTAAAAAGTAGAAGGTAAGTGTGGGCTAAAAACAGGAAAATTTATTTAAAATCTGATTAGGATTTCACTCTCCATCCTGCTTAGATCAGCAATGGATCTTCCTAACCTTGGAAGAGGAAAGAAGGTTTACATGATGGTGATGGTGAACCAGAAAGTTACTGGACTGGAGGACATCAGGCATTAGAGAGGCCATGGGGAGCCATGTCATTCATCAGCCTAAAATGAGAAAGTTTTGTCCCTTATATTTCTCATCATTATTCACAAAAACATTTCAAAAACACTGTTTAGAGTATTAGCATGGAAGAATATATACCTGGCTAAACAGCTTAGTCAAAAAATTAATGAAAATGACAAGTCTGCATTCAAAGACAAACTATGTAATGACTAATTTTTTAATTGGTTCTAGACTGAGACCTTGTATAACAAGTTTCAACCTAGAGAAAATGTTTCATGCTACAGTTATGAAACTCTGATAATAGAAGATTTAATGGAATTTCAAATAGGTCATTAATTGTAACATGCTGATATAATAACAAGATGATTAAAATATGTCTAAACTAAACAACTTCAATACAGCTTAAGTATTTTGTTTGAAATTAAACTTTCCCAAGTATATATTTTGATATTAAATTTTGAAAAGTGAAATATTAAAACA
>NW_017732411.1:457341-458504 GCF_001890085.2 Hipposideros armiger | reverse complement strand
CAGTGAAGCGAAGTCCTCTGCAACTGGGCTGAAGAACAAAAGGACAGCAACTTGTCTGTTCCCCTTCCCCAATTCCCTAACGCTGTTCCTCTCTCCCAATTCCCCAATAAAATCTTTAAAAAAAAATAGTAGGATGGCATAAATCTCTCTTCAAAACTAAGTTAGGGCTGGCCGAGTGGCTCAGTTGGTTAAGAGCTCACTTGGGAGCACCAGCTCTGAGCAGCAGGGCCACGGTTCAGATCCCACATGAGGGCCAGTGACACTGCACCCTCTACAGCTAAGATGGTGAACAACAGCTCGACCTGGAGCTGGGCTGCTGTGAATCACCAGCTATGGCATAGACTGCAGTGGGACTGGCCAGCAGCGGGTGTGAGGTTTCGTGAGCTGCCATGAGCCTCCGTGACCGGCTGACCAATGACCAGCGACCGATTGCCTCACCTGGGAAGAGTGCAATGATAATACCAACATGGGCCAGTGAAGCAACATCCTCCACAACTAGACTGAAGAACAAAACAGCAATACGTGTACCTGTCTGTTCCCCTTCCCTGATTCTCCAACAATGTTCCCCTCCCCCAATTCCCCAATAAAATCTTAAAAAAAAAAAGTGAGAGAAAAACATGGATGTTTTCATACATACAAGCAGTAAAGATTTCACCACCCATAAACCCTCACTAAAAGAACTTTGTGCTTTGGAAATAAGGAAAGTGAAGCTGGAAAGTAGTCTATCTTATTGGAGTGTTGCTTCTCCACCTCTTATGTTTTGCACCATCCAGAGGGTCTTACACATTCATCACAATCCTGGCCTTCCTCAGCCCATCTCACCCACAGCTCACTCAGTCCTCTGAAGATTGAGTTAACAAGACGAAATTTTGAAAGGAGGGACTGGGCTTAAGTAAGCCAGCCCCTTCTTCTCCCCTTCTGCTTGGGACCAAGGCTGCCTGCATGAAAGTACCTTATGGGCACATGGGGACAAAGTATGGGGAGTTTTGCATCATTCAGCACTGCTGTGACTTGGTTAGTACCATCATATGGAAACTAGTATTAGGAAGCCCACTTGTCAACCAATGGGAATTATTTTCCAGTATTAGCTCTACTGGTAATAGTTTGGTCCCTGTATGACTTATATTTTGCCTTATTTCTCATTTCATTCCTAACTTGGATGA
>NW_017732411.1:453197-454136 GCF_001890085.2 Hipposideros armiger | reverse complement strand
AGTTTTGGTGGGGCTTACTACAAGTGGCTCCATTTTAGGTCTGTTGTTCCTTTTTAATACCTACAGGAAGGCAAAGGCCATTAGAACACTTTCAATCAAAGATGACATGACCAGATCAGTATTTTGATTATTTTCTTAGATTAGCTAGAAGGAGGAAGAGAGCACTGAAAAACGGGATCAGATTAGAAAGAAAAGGTGACAATTTCTCCTTTCTCTTGCTTTATAATTTTGTCTAAGTCTGTCTCAAATGCTGATGTCACGTTTTTCCAACCTACTGCCTAATTTTGAACAGCTGGTCAGCTGGCTCAGTAAAATTTCATTAGGCCAAGCAATCAGATAAGTAAATCTTGATCTGCATTCTGGATCTTTATCATAGTGTTTCAAAATATATTTTACAACTTTTCATTTAAGAAAGGAATGAATCTATGTTTCTCTTCTGACCTCCAAAGTTTACGTTTTCATTGAATATCTATGTTACATTGTTATTTAGAAGTTCAAAGGCAAAATATTGATAGTGGTGGCTTGAAAATTAAAATTGCTGGCCATAAAATAGACCATTTGTCATTCACAAAATCAGCACAATGTTATATTCTGATACAAAACAGAAATATGAAGTTCTGACAATTAAGTTCCCGGACTTGTTGCAACAATAAATTTGTTCATTATGAATTTGTACCAACTGGCCAAACAGTTAACCAAGTTTGCTATTTGGAAGTGCTGAAAACGCTGTGTGAAAAGGTTAGATGGCCCAAACTTTTTTGCCAATAATTCATGGCTCTTGCATCAAGACAATGCACCAGCTCACACAGCACTGTCTGTGAAGGAGTTTTTAGCCAGTCAGCAAATAACTGTTTTGGAACACCCTTTTTACTCACCTCATTTGGTCCCCAATGATTTCTTTCTTTACCCAAAGGTAAAGGAAATGTTGAATGGAAGACA
>NW_017732411.1:442479-447277 GCF_001890085.2 Hipposideros armiger | reverse complement strand
GGGTTGTCCCTAAATTTACTCAGAAAATAAGGAATAAAGATGTGATTCTGTGAGTTTTTCAGCAAACAAGACACAGTTTTTCACAAGAGTCGATATTCTGTGAAACTCAGTTTTAGAATTTAGAATTAGAGAGAAATCATCCAGTACAGACTCTTAAAACAGTTCCTCTTGTTGCCACTCATGTGGTTTATATGTCTTTTTCAAGTTAGTAGCAATCCTAGTCATACTAACTTTGATCCACTCTTCTATTACCCATACTAGGGAAGAAACTTTTACCAGTATATCTAGAAAGAGTTTCAAATTGCTCTACTCCACCAAGAAGTCTCTGGGTTGAAGGAAGTAAGGAAAGATCATGATGAAAACATGAGCCAGTCCTCTGTCTTTTGAGTATGTTAAAAACACTCAAAGAATCTACAAATTGGTAGCGACCCAAGAGGTTATGTGTTTATACATTCTCTTTGTTTTTAAAAATAATTTATAGTGGCTTCAGAAGTCAGGCAGCAAAACCTTATTTCCCAAAGACAAAATCTGTGTCATCTCAAAGTCATGTTTTCTTTTCTATTTCGGTGACAAAACACACATTTATTCACAAGAAGCTATGACTTCATAAAGCTAGTTATTAGAAAAGGGAATGTATAGTTTGTTTGACTCAATACAATAATTAATACGCTGATAACCGCTAAATTATCTAGTCCAGTTCTCTTAGCTAAATTCTATAATCATATTCAACTGCCTGTCTTACATCTCACACAAAACATTTCTAAAACTGAGCTGTTCAAACCCACTCCTTTTTCAGTCTTCACTGTCTTAGTTAAGTGCAACCCTACCTTTCCAATTGTTCAAGCTAAAAACCTTGGAGTTATCTTTAATGTTTCTCTCTTTTTCACCCAAAATCCAATCCTTCAGTAAATCCCTTTGGCACCACCTACAAAATACATTCAGAATCTAACCTCTTTTGACCATTTTTACCATTCCCAATTGATCTGAGCCACCATCTTCCCTTGTCTGAATTATTGCAACAATCTCTTAACAATTGGTTTCCCAGGTTCTATATAACCTGGCCTCACTCTAATCCATTTTCAAGACAAAAACCCAAAGTAATTCATTTAAAACTAAGCCCCCAAAAATTGCTGCACAGCTCAAAGTTCTCCAATATCTCCTCATGTCACTCACTCATAGTGAAACCAAAGTCCTTGCCATGGCCTACAAGGCCCTACATAGATCTTATTCCCCATGATCTTNAGTTAAATATAAATTACCTACTGTTGTGTGGCAAGTCACTACAAAGTTAGGTGGTATAAAATGACAGCTATTTTATATACTTATGACTCTGTAGATCAGGCATTTAGGCAATGCACCTTGAGAATGACTTACTTATTTCTGCTTCATGATGCCTGGGAGATGGCTGGAATGGCTCAGCAGAGGCCACATGTCTGAACTCTTGGTCTGATTCTTAAATGGGCACCTTGATTCTCCTCCATAGGGTTCCAAGAGGATGCACTGCAAAGAAGACAAGTCCCCAAAGTGCAAGCACTTGTTAAGCCTCGGCTTCCTAAGATTCCATTGGCCAAAGCAAGTCACATGATCAAGCCCAGACTCAAATGCAAGGGCACACACAAGGAATTTAAATCTCAGCTCTATCAGTTTTGACGTTGACAAGTAACTTTTTTCTGAGTCTTAGCTTCCTCCTCCGTAAAATAAGGATAATACCCAGTTCACAAATTTGGGAAATTAAATGAGACCATAAAAATATAGCTAACAGGGGACTTAAGAAATAGTAGATGGTTCATAGGTATTAATTCCCACTTATTACACACATTGTAAAAGGTAATTCTTGTTAAAAAAAATCGGTTGCTTACATCATAAAATAACCTCTTGAATAAGCCTCACATTTTTGTACAGTTGTGATTAGCATTGTTTTAAATCTGCTTTTGAGTGTTTTTATTTACTTTGGGTCCCTATGCAAATTATATTATTCCTTCCATGTGGTGATTATGTTATTTTCTATTTTTGTTTGTCATTTTGTCTTACTTTCATTTTTACAGACTTCTAATTTGAAAGTACATTTCCCATTGAACTACTTGGAGGGCATCATTTTTCCCCGAGCTTTATCGAGCTATAATTGACATATAAGTGTAAGTTTAAGGTATACAATGTGATGATTTGATATATGTATATATCGTAAAATGTCTGCCACAATAAGTTTAGTTAACACATCCTTTACCCCACATAATTACCATTTTGTTGTTACATTGAGAACATTAAGGCTCTACTCTCATAACAACTTTCAAGCATATAATACAGTACTGATAACTATAGTCACTGTGCTGTACATTAGATCCCCAGAATTTATTCATGTTATAGCTGGAAATTTATACCCTTTGATCAATATCTTCCAATTACCCCATCCCTCAGCTCCCGGCAACCACAATTCTACTCTATGTTTCTATGAATTCAATGTTTTTAGATATCACATATAAGATCATACAATATCTGTCTTTCTCTGTCTTGCTTACTTCACTTAGCATAATGGGAGAGTATCTCATTTGATCTTCATACAACCTTGTGAAGAAGATAAAGAAATGATCATCTTCACACTTGGGAAAATTATGGTCATAAAAGGTGAAATGAATATTAAAGATCATTCAATGACAGAGGCAAGACTAAGCCCAAAATCTCAGCCCTCCCAGGCCTCAGATCTCTAGGCTATAATATCTTTTTTCTACATTCTCCAGAGTCTCTTAAGTAATCTATGTTGCCATTCCAGAAATGTTATTGCTATGAGATTTGAAAATTAAGTTCCTGAATTCATCCTAGAAAAAGTGCTACATACCTCACTGCTGAACATCATTACAGTCACCTTTGAAGTACTCCCCTTGGGAAGCTATGCACTAATGCCAGCACCTAGTCTACCCTTCACAACAATTTTGGAACTCTTTTTCTGGAATGGCCATCAGAGGTGTTGTTGTATTACTCTTGATGTCCTGAATGTCATCAAAATGTCTTCCTTTCAATATTTTCTTCATTTTCAGGTAAAGAAAGAAGTCACTGGGGGCCAGATCAGGTGAGTAGGGAGGGTGTTTCAATACAGTTATTTGTTTACTGGCTAAAAACTTTCTCACAGATGGTGCCGTGTGAGCTGGTGCATTGTCATGAAGCAAGAGCGATGAATTGCTGGAGAAAATTTCAGGTCGTCTAACTTTTTCACGCAGCCTTTTCTACACTTGCAAATAGTAAACTTGGTTAACTGTTCATCCAGTTGGTACAAATTCATAATGAATAATCCCATGATATCAAAAAATGTTAGCAACATCGTTGCAACAAGTTCTCGAACGTTAGTTGTCAGACATCATATGCTTCTACAATTTTTTTTAATATCCCCTTGAAGGGAATTCATGGTAGTTAATAGAACTTAACTAGTTAAATTCTTTCTCCAAATATCAAGCACAAAGTTATTATGAAATTAGTATGTGTTTAGTCTTGTTTACTGACTTTTAAAGAGCTTTTCTCTTTTAGTTTGACTACAATAGGGTTTATAAACTCACCAATAAACTGGAGAGAGTGCTTAAGAGAGAACCTTAGAATGCACCTGTTTTCTGCTTTGAATCCAGTAATTTTCTTCAATTAGGAAAAATCAAGTTCTCATAAAGATGCTGGTAGAATCTTGGTATTTGCATATGTGTGTCACAAACCAACATACATGCATGCAATCACACACACATACAAGTACATGTACACATCTATGGAAAGAGTAAATGTTTCATATCTATATACTGATATTGTGT
Source organism: Hipposideros armiger (assembly GCF_001890085.2). Classification (NCBI taxonomy): domain Eukaryota; kingdom Metazoa; phylum Chordata; class Mammalia; order Chiroptera; family Hipposideridae; genus Hipposideros; species Hipposideros armiger. The sequence goes on along the minus strand of NW_017732411.1, from coordinate 443,492 downwards.
TAAACTCTGTATAATTCTTTAGAAAGATAACACATTTGAGGAGTCGTGCAAATTTTTAAGTATTTACCAGGGATCTATAGTTGCAACAATAATGTCCCGCTGTAGAAAACGTGAAAAATAAAAAGGGACTTAGAAGGATATGGGGTGATTCACAGAACCAAAGTGGAAAGTGCAGAAGTGTTTCAGCAAAGAGCTCCAGGGATTCAGAGAGCAAGAACTGGGTGTCAGAAACCAGTCAGGGTTTTGCCGGTTCTCCACTGTGCAGATGAATAGGGTCTATTTTTTCTATCTTTCTATCACTCCTTTCAAGAGTCAAATCTTGGAAAAGAACATCTGATTGGTTCATTGACACACTCCTTAACCAGGTGAGGGTAGGGCACTTTGGTTGCCAGTTAACAAGACTACAAACAGCAGGCAAGAAATAATTCCCAAAAGGAAACCATGGTGCTCTAATTAGAGGAAGGAAAGGATGCTAAACTGCTAAAAATGAATAAAATGAAATACTAAAATGTCTTTTTTAGATTTACTAAACTTTATAGAGGAAAGATTTGCCTCAGGTAAACCCAATAAATTAAGCTGATTTAAGATTATCCCATTGAATCGTTACAGATTTATTTTAGAAAGTCCTCAGTGCCTACTGTTAGATGCAGCTTCATATTATTGTCTAGTATGTTACTTATGGTTACCTGTTTTATTGTTATTAAACTGTCATTTAAAAACATAAGCAGCACAATATAGTTCATTCTAAACTACATTTTCTTTCATCACATAATTACATTAGAAAACTCTAAGCCTTCTGCTACAATGAGATAATACAATTCATAGGTGTTCAAAGACACATGGCAAAAAAATGCCTAAAAGGGAAATGTTATCTTACAGTAAAATATGCCTACCTCTGAGGGCATTGTTTTACCACTGCTAACGTGCTTTTGGAATTTTGACAGAGATATACCTATAGGATGCCACTGACTGACAAATAATTACATACAGAACACCCAGAGGGTGAAAAAAAA
>NW_017732411.1:419792-441289 GCF_001890085.2 Hipposideros armiger | reverse complement strand
CTAATCCATTTTCAAGACAAAAACCCAAAGTAATTCATTTAAAACTAAGCCCCAAAAAATTGCTGCACAGCTCAAAGTTCTCCAATATCTCCTCATGTCACTCACTCATAGTGAAACCAAAGTCCTTGCCATGGCCTACAAGGCCCTACATAGATCTTATTCCCCATGATCTTGAAGATCTCTTATCCCATTACTCTATACTTTGCTCATTCTGCCCTGGCCACCTGCCCCTGGCCTCCCAAAGATGTCATTATGTTCCTACCTAGGGTTTTTGTACAGGCTTTCCATCAGATAGTCTCATTACTTACTCCTTTATCAACTTTATGTTAGTGCTCAAAAATGTGAACTTATCAGTGAATACCTCCCTGACCCCCCTATTTAAAATTTACCCAGTGTTCCTAAAACTACTTCTTACCTTTCTGTTTTGCTGCTATGTTTTGAATGTCTGTGTGTCCCCCCTCACTCATCACCTTCCATCCCACCCCACCCTGCTGCCCAAGTTCATATGTTAAAATCTTAATGCCCAATGTGATGATATAAGGAGGTGAAGTCTTTGGGTGGTGCTTACATCATGAGGTGGAGCCCTCATGAATGGGATTAGTCCACATGCATGAAAGACCCCACGGAACTCCCCAACCCCTTCAAATGTGAGGACACAGTGAGAAGGCACCAGCTATGAACCAGGAAGAGGGCCTTCACTAGAAGGTGACCATGCTGGTACTTTGATCTTGGACTTCCAGCCTCCAGAACTGTAAGAAATACTTTTCTGTTATTTTTAAACTACCCAGTCTGTGGTATTTTGTTATAGCAACCCAAACAACCTAAAAATCATGCTTTACTTTTTTCTAATGTGTTGTCACCATTTGATGTACTCCAAAATTTGCTTTGTCAATTTTAGTTATTATTTGTCATCCTTCACTACAATATAAACTCTATTGAAGCAATAATTTTTGTCTTTTTTTTTTTCACTGCTGTGTTTCCAATACCTAGAATGGTTCCTGGAACAAAATAAGTTTTCAAATAAATGTTTTTTGAGTGAATCAGTTAATGAAGAAACAAGCCTAACTGGCTCTGTGGCCCTGAAAGAATAGGTCACATAAGTTCACATCCTCTAGTCTCATTTGTAAGATATGATTCATGATCCTTATTAAGATCCTTTCCATGCTCTAAAATTAAAGTCACGATCGTAGATCCATAGATAAGGCAGGAAACCCAAAGAAACTCTGAGACAGAGCCCCACTATTTGAGCACTGTTGTAGAACCACATTGGAGTGGCTGTGAGAAAGGCACCCAGTGGTCCCTGTGAAAAAGACTGAGTGTCAACATAACTTGGTATCAGGTGGATCTGAGCTTGCACTATCCTGTTTCAAAGAGTCATTAAAAAAATCTCTGTTGGTTTTGTCCTTATATCTTTTTTGCTACTTTGGGCAACCCAGGCAGTGTTCACTGCCTCTACTCAGCATGATTTTGTAAATGCTAGCCCCACCACAGGGTTTCCAGGGATGAAATATCTAATTAAAATGAAATTTCTAGTGGGAATAGATTTCAGAGAGTAATGATGTGACTAGACAATATTTAACACAAAAGGTCTGAGACCAGCAATCAGGTGAACTTGATTCTAAATCTAGTTCTATCGCTGTCTGTGTGATATCAGTGAAGCCACTTAGCCTTTATGCCTCAGTTTCCTCATTTGTCAAAGAGAGATTTGCCATTACTCACAGGGTAATTGTGGGAATTGCAGGAAATAACATAGAATTACTCTTATTTTAATTTTATTTTATTTATTTATTTAATTAATTTATTTTTTAGAAATTTTATTGGGGAACAGTGTTTTCAGAAGTACTTTTAAAATTTATAAATGCCCAACACCTACATATGTTAAGGAATTGTTTCAGCATTTCAAAGCACCAGCAATGTGTTAAGTGCTGAAAATGACAGAGAATTAAATGCGACCTTTGCTCATAAAACTATGACGCAGTCTTCTAGGCTCAAATCTGCCTAACAGGATATGACATGCACACTGGGAGGTACTCCAGGAAAGAGGCTGTTGACAGTGGAAAAGTCAGGCATATGCAATTACAATGTTGCATCCAATCATCATCATGAGTTCAAGGTAGATATTTAAGGATCATCATGGGGATCAGGAGGAACCTGCCAGGTGGGTCGTAGGAGAGGATTTTCATGAGGAAGGCAAAGTTACCAAAGACAAAGTCACTCCCAACTCAAGAACTGAATACTTTACAAGCTGTACAGCTCATCTGTTTAAAAGGCCCTAGCATTTGCTGCCTGCAGAAATGGAGTTTGGTTGCCATGAGACCGTAGTAGATGTTCTGAGTGCCACACTTGGTACCAGCACAGCTGTAATTAGGACAGATTGCAATCGGGACACTTTTCTCTGGCTCCATAGCTACTGACAAAATCCATGTTTTCTTGTTCCAGGCCCTAGTTCAGAAATCATTGATGATCAAACAAAGCACACATTCCTTTTGGCACCAAATTTGACTTGGCAGAGTCTGTATGGGGATCCTGGCAAGCAGGAGGCTCATTTTTCTAATCCATGGCCAGTCCCTGGAAGCAAATCAAATCCTAGTACCGTGTTCCAAAAAGAAAAGTGAGAAATTTCAGAGATGGGCAGAAGGGAAGATATAAGAATAACCATAACAAGATCCTTAGGGGGAGAACCATATTAGATTAAACTTTACATGCCCTACAGCAGCTATACAGTGCCTAAGTAACCTCCTTAGAAAACTAGCTGCATATATTAATCAATGAAAGGATAAATGCCTAGTCAGGATAGGCTATGTCTCTATGATTATATCATTTGGTTGCAGAATCAAAGCATCCAGCCTTTAGAATCACCGAGGACTGGCTCACCACAGTATGGAGATGCAACTGTTATATCTGAGTGCCATCCATGTGGCACTGCCACCAAGGTAAACACCATTTGGAAGAAGAAGGAAATGTGTGTTCTGTGCTATGCCCAGTCTGATTTGGCCATGGTCACACAGATAGGTTCTACAAAGGTAGCATTATTGCTATTGTCATTGAAACACAAACCTCCTTTTGGGAGACAAATGTCAATTGAAAAACAAAGCAAATTTAAGCCTACATAAGCAAAAGAAGATTCTTCTTTTTTTTAATTTCGATTTAATTTTTTTCCATCTTGAGATCTGACAAACAAAAGTTTGTAAATGTAAAGTATACAATGTGATGATTTGATATATGTATATATTGTGAAATGATTGCCACAATAAGGTTAAACACAGCCTTCACATGACATAGTTCCACTGTGTATGTTTAATGAGGAGATTTAAGATCTATGCTCCTAGCAAATTTCAAGTATACAGTACAGAATAGTTAACTACAGTCCGTATGCTGTATATTAGATCCCCAGAACTTATTCATCTTATAGTTCATGCCCTCCTCAACTTTGCCAAATCTTCCAACCTTTAAAGTTCTCAAAACTTTTCTGTCTCATATTCTTGAGTCTGGTCTCTTCAATGACTTTATCTGCTCTTTAGCTCTTACACACAGGAGCTTCTCTTATATGATACAGTCAGTTAATGCAATGCCCAGCCCAACAAATATTCTGGTTACTAGAAATTTATGCTTCTCACATACCCTCTAAGGTTTCCAACAATAACATACAGTTATATTTATTATATTACATTATATTATATTGCCATCCTATAACTATACCTCTGATGGATGTAGTGTAATTTTCTCTTGGTGACTCATAAAAAGTGCTTTAGGTTTCTGGGGTGTGTCAGCTATATTTGCATTCCCAGCAAGCAAGACAACTGTGCCAGAGTGCTGGTGAGTACAGCATTATGTTTCATAGGTTCCTGGTAACCACAACTGTACAATTGTTCCCAAACAATTTGGTATATATTGTAGATAGCTCTTGGTAACCTGAGGTTTTTTCCTATTTACATATTTAGCAAGATTAGCTCTACTTATTTTCCAGAGCAAACAAGATCAGGTGTGCTTTATTTAAGCATGCTTTTAAATATTTGCTTGTGCTCCAAGTTTTATTTTTCCCATAATAGTGTCCTTCTTATGTTTTCATTTCAGATTCTGTCCAGGTTCAAAGATTTTATTTTCCATGGCAATTTCTTCCCCTGGATGTTTATTTTAAGGCTATGTACAATGAGTCCTCCCAAAAGTTGGCTCACGGACTAGTGCTCATTGGCTACATCTTACATAGCAGAAATAATCAATATATTATTAAGTAAATAACCAAAATGTTCTTGGAACTCATATAGACTTATGGTTTTCTTAGCTTGTTCTGCAGAGCTCTGAGATTCTACAGATGTGCTTTGCTGGCCACTATGATAGAAGGGAAAGCTAAACTCACTTGCATCTTATACTCAACCTGAGCAATTCTTTCCTTGTCTGTTTTATATATTGAGATTCCACACAAGGTTGTTTGTAAAATGGATTCCATGGAATAAAATAAAATAGTTTGACAATAAGTAATGTTGCCCCAGCTACGGATTCACTGTGAATATTTCATTTTGGTTGATCTAGTTATGAGTTCACAAATCTATTGAGCAGTAGCAGTGATGCAGAGAAGTCCTTTTTTTTAGTGTAGAAATATTTTTAAATACCGATGGCTTAAAGCTGAATAAAGCCCATGCACTCCCAATGCTTACTCTACAAAGTAGCACTCTGCACAACACTTAACTGAGCTTCTACTCTATAAATCTAAGCAAGAATATGTGTTGTTGCTTTGACGATTTGGATTAGAAATTATTGAAGTAGCACGTTCACATGCAATTTGACTCTTCTCCATATTGTAGTAATTATCCAGCATTGTAGCTGGACTCAAGGGATTTTGAACATAGTAATGAATTGCTGCAAACCTTCCAAGAAATACAGAACCATATGTCTCGGGGACTTTGTTGGAGGCTGAAGCTATAGATAAGGATGTGGGAAGGGAATGCTAGTACTTCTAAAGCCAACTGTGGAAGGTTATGAATTAAAATTCATTGCTAATGTGGGTGAAGCTGGAATGCATTTTTCCCATGCTGTTTAGGGTGGAATTTGTCATAGCAGTAGGGAATTGGGTGCTAAACTTTATAATTTTCTTTCTAATGGTTAAAGAACAGAATGTCCAGATTCTTAGAATTTTCATACTAGAAGTTCAGATTTATGTATGGCTTGTATCATATGAATGACTACAATGAAAAACTCTCAGAAGCTTAGGCAAGATGAGAAAACGGTCAAACTGGGCAGCTGAAAGTAACAGGAGTTAAAACACAGTACAGTAGTTCCCCTTTATCCACGGTTTTGCTTTCCGCAGTTTCAGCTACCTACGGTCAACCATAGCCTAAAAATATTACATTAAACATTCCAGAAATAATTCATAAGTTTTAAATTGCAAGCTGTCCTGAGTAGCATAATGAAATCTCATGCTGTCCCACTAATAACCTGAATCATCCCTTTGTCCAGCGTGTCCACACTGTCTATATTTCCTGCCCTTTAGTCACTTAATAGCTATCCAGGTAATCAGATAGATTGTTGTGGTATCACAGTGCTTGTGTTCCAGTTACCCGTATTTTACTTAATAATGTTTCAGTCACCTCACTTCATCTCATCACATAGACATTGTATCATCTCACATTATCCCAAAAAGACAAAGAGTGAGTACACTACAAGAAGATATTTTGAGAGGTAGAGAGGCCAGAGTCACATAACTTTTGTTATAGTATATAGTTATAGTTGTTCTATTTTATTATTGTGTATTGTTGTTAATCTCTTACTATGCCTAATTTATAAATTAAACTTTATCATAGGTATGTATATATAAGAAATAATATGGTATGTGTCTACAAGCTTCGGTACTATCCATAGTTTCAGGCATTCGCTGTGGTTCTTAGAACATATGCTCAACAGACAAGGGAAGACTACTGCAAATGAAAGTAGTCAGCTGTAGAAGTTCCATATTCAAGAGATCTTTTCTTTTTCCTGAGGAGATCCAAATATAGGCAAGTAATTAAATATAAATAAGAAAAGCAGTAACTTCATCAATTATATTCATTTATTATCTGCAGAAAGGATGGGATGTGTTTATAAAAGCACAGTAATTCAAACTGAGGCTATAAAAGGGGGAACCAAAAATAAAGATTTACAAAACTTTATTCAACACTAAAAAGAAGAGATACTATATTTAAGTCACCTGAGATAAACTCTCATTGAATAAAGGTCCCTCACCAAGCTTTTCTTATAGACTTTAAACAACTTTTAGGATCTCAGGAAAGAATAGAGAAAATAGGCATTATAAGTAAATGACACCTTAAGTGAAAGAGATTATGCTAGATACACTGGGTGGGCCTGATTCAATCAGTTGAGAGGGTAAGAGCGGAACTGAGGTTTCCTGGAAGATAAAGAGAATTCCACCTGTGGACTGCAGCTTCAGTCTGTCTGAGACTTCCAACCTGCCTTTCCTGACAAGCCTACCCTATGGATTTCAGACTTCTCTGACCGGCTTCCACAATCACGTAAGTCACTTCCTTGAAACAAATCCCTTGGTGTATATGTCCTGTCAGTTCTGTTTTTTTTCTGGCTGAACCCTGATACACTCCCACACAACCTTTCTCATAGAATTACTTGATCATAAAAAGGAGGAAGACTAGAATTAAGCAACCTGGGAATTCAATTTAAAAGAGAGATAAAGGTAATCCCAGGAGGACGGTGACTAAAAACTCCCGATAGCAGCTGTGGCCCATTGTTAGATAGGCTGTCTAACATCCATGAGGGAAATAGGAACATGTACTCATAAAGAAAAAATTATTAATATGTATCAGGTTGGCAACTTGAGAAGAAAACAAAAAACAGGCAGATTTTAAAACAATATTGACAGGAGTTCTTAGTAATCAAGACAAAAACATACAAGTTGCCTGCCATTCATTGAATTGAACACAGAGAGTAGCGACACCAATAGAACTCTTCCAGTGCCCTAAATGTGCCGTAATTAACTTTTGCCTGAGCTTATTATCAACTTTGTGTTCTGTGTTCTGAAGAAAAATCTAATTTCCATTACAAAGGACAAGGTTAAAATAAAAAGTCTGAGCAATGAATTCTTTTCTATGATTTGGTGTATTAGAGAAAATGAAATTTTCTGAATAAGGTTGAAGAAATGAACTGGGAAAGATGCCAGGAAGGAAATTATTTCTAGGAGGCAAAGGAGAATTAAAACTTGTGTTGATAGAAAAACGCTTTTCATAGATGGGAAGAAACTCAGTTGAGCCATGGGAAATAAAGCATCAGTGCCAGAGTAACAACTTTGATATCTTTCAGCTACCAGAATCTATACAATCAAATCACATTATTTAGATATCAGCATCATGTTTTCTGCTCAACTGGGTCAAAGGCTAAATTTAAAGTAGCTTCAGGAATGAATTAGATTGTTAGGAAAAGGAATGCCTTCTGAAGTTCTTGGGAGTCCAGAAATCGTCAGGTAATGGGATTATGAGCAATGATTTCTCTTAGCCTCAGGTAGATATATGAAGCATCACTCAGGCATGTCAGAGATCCTGAAGTGGATGGACAGTTTGTAAATAGGAAGTACGGTTCTCTAGGGTCAACTGAGTAGTTCTTCAAGGGCTTCAAGTGGTTTCAAGGCTACCTTCTTCCACATCAGCTTCTGAGGGTTCTAGGGAAAGTTAGAGATGCAGTGCCTTAATCTTTAATGAGCTTATCTTAAAATAATGGAAACAAATGCGTTTATAGGTGCACAAAAGGGAAAACACCATAGTATCATAAACTGAGCAGATTGAGACATGGGGCTTCCTGGTACCTTAGCAACATGTACACCCAAGGGAGGAAGAGGAACTGAGACTGAAAAAGAGGGTGTGAGAATACCAACCAGTCTTGAGCAGCTAGCTTTTGGGGTGCATAGCCAGGAAGTCAAATTGCCCCCAAAGCTAAAGGACATGACAGCTTCAAGGCTGAGTAACTAAGGGTCCCCATCAGTCAGGCAGAGAATATCAGGAATCCATATGATGTTGATTATCACTCTCTTGAAGCAGAGCCTCTTGGCGGGATCCAGGGTCCACAAACAAAATTCTTGGTGCTCGTCAAATAAGGAGTTAGAGTCGCAGCCAAGTGAGCTCCAGCTCAGGGACTATGTCAAGTCCAGCAAGGAAAGCAGAGCAAATTCATGATCTAGATTAATATGGTGGCTAATGGGCAAAAAAGAATACCTACGACAAAATGTTCATATGTTCCCATCCAAGGGTTTCCTCCATCCAAGCCAATTACAAACTAGGAAGAATAGCTCTAGGCTCTATTGATAGGTGACACTAACAAAACTGCTCTCACCTCTTGACCTGACCAGGCTCTTCTAGAGATCTGGGGTCAGCCTGGTCCAGCCTGAGAAGGATGTTATTGGCAGAAACTGGGGACAACAAAAGTAGGGAAAATGAGATCATTAGGGACAACCAGTACACATCTGTAGCCACATAAAAAGAAATGACACTTGAGTATTTATTTCAAAGCTGTTCTATATGCTGAGAGTCCAGGAAACCCTTGTCAATGATGAATCAAAGTTTTTAATGAATAAGGTTACAGGAGTTCTATGCTACGTATTTCTGAAAACTATGCTCCTGAGCCGGCCAATGAAAAGAAATGTCTGCACATTTACTCAGGCAGTTACTTATTCACAATGATAACAGGAATTGTATTTTGATCTCAGTAATAGTTTATGAAGCTGACTGGAGAGTCATGGAAAGAATGATCAAAGCAAGGGCAAAAATAATCTATACTTTATTTTCCCCATAGAGCTTGAAAAATCTTTTTTACCCACCTTTCATTATCCTTTGAAATAACTTGTAGGGGAATAAAAGCAGATGTCTGGAGAAGTCATCAAGAAAAGTCATAAATCAAAAAGAGATTTCAAACAGAAATGTTTTTAATGAACTGGCTGAAGGATTTGTGTTTCTTTATTTTTTGCCTTTTCTCCCGTTCCATCCCAACTGATCCCAGAGTGTTGGTGGCAGGGTGTTCTATCAATCAGTACTTTTCCAAATGTAATGTGCTGTCATTCTACTTTTGTTGGGAAGAGAAGACTAACAAAGTGGGTGGAAGCATGCCTCGGAGTACCAAAAAAGCTTTCTTCTGCAATCCAGTCCTATTGCTTTCCTTTTAGTCCACAGTACATCAATCTGGAGCTGGAAAACTTGGACTAAATCCTTGGCCATCCTTCTGTTACACTTGCAAGGAAAAAAAATGAAGTCGCTCCTTTTAAGAGTTGTCTTGATTCACAGAACATTCATTCATTGGCTTTTCTTTTCTTTCTTCTTTTTTTTTCTTTCAGAGTCATAGTATTTAACAACAAAATTAAAAAGATCTTTTGGTAGTTTGGGTACTTGTTTTTTTCTTTATAAAAGGATAGGAAATTATTTTCTATCTAGGTAGAGGCTTTAGATAGATATATTATTTCTGCATAAATAGATCTCCACCCAAAAAAAGTTACGTGATTTCTACAACTTTCAGTTCTTATTATGATCCTGATTCTAAGTCAGCCAATGATTTTCATGTGGAAAGAGGCCTGAAGAGAACATCTTGCCCTACTCCCTGTGTTCTAATCACTAAGATGTAATTATGCCCATATCATAATTTTATGAAACTAATTCAGTGTTATGCTGAGGTTTCACTGCAACTCAGAGGGCATGAGAATCCAGTACATGGAGGGCATTGATCTGCTGCCACACCATGCTGTTTCTCTTCTGGAACAGTGGCTGATTTAAGCCATTATTATTATAAACCAGGCCACAGACATTAACTTAGTAACTGAGTTCTGTGAAATTTCCAAACTAGATGACAATGATTAAAGAGTATCTTCACAATAACAACTTTATAATTAAAACAAACGAAGGTTTTGTGAACACTATCAGCAATAAAGTACATTTTCCCCCCTTTCTAACAAAGCAGTAAATAATATTAGGAGGTATTACTGGTAATTATTTAGATTCTCAAACCAATGTATATAATTATAGAATTTGTACATATCATAGTGAATATATTCTGGTCTGAGAGAAAATTCTAGAGTTAAGAACTGTAATCAGAGAAACAAAAAAAAATGAATTTGTTATACAGAAAGATGTGGTAGCACATGCTGATGCAATGTGATCAAAATTTGCTGTGGTCCATGTGTCCCTTATTGGGTGGGTCTAGAAGGGGTGAATAAAAACAGATATGAGAAACCGAGGATTGGACATTTCCAAATGGGAGTGACAAGCTGTACTCTATGTTACCCTTGCTCCAGGGAATACCATCAGTCTCCACAAAGCATAGCTCTGTTAAAACCCTGGTTCTCCAAGGGAGCAACATGCACCAGAAGAGGGAAGTGGTATGTCCACAAACCGTCTCAAGATATTTGGGTGGCATCTCAAGCCAGCCTTTAAAAAAATCTTCATAAGCAATGGGAAATAGGAATATGGAAAATACAGTTTACTAGTATGATATATCTTGTTATAAAATACTACTAAAGTAACTAAAGCATATATGTCTGTGACATAGTTTGAAATATTTTATGAAATTGGAGGCTTAATTCTTTACGTTAACAGTGTAGACAAAGACCCCTATCGAGTAAATTAACACTCTTAATTTCACTTGCATGTGACCATGTATATTCTTTTCTTGTTTCAGAATAAAATCTTTTGGTTTTTGTATTTCTTGTAAAAGTGCTGACATTTTAAAAATAAGATCCACAAACTGACTTTTCAAACACTGTGGTTATAACACTTTATAAAACAAATTAGTATACACTCTATATGATTGATGAAATTAGGGATTTATTTTTATTTTTAAAAGCAGTAGTTTTTAAATTTTATACCTATAGGTGAGAATATTCCTGGGCAGCATATCCAAATTTATATAAAATGTCATTTTATACATTGCTTTGTCCCTAAAAGAATGTAAGGGAGATTTAAAAAGATATAAATAGGGCTGGCCGAGTGGCGCATTGGTTAAGAACTGGCTTGGCATGCCAGAGGGCCCCAATTCGGATCCCACATATGAGGGCCAGTGACACTGCCCTCTACAGCTAAGATGCTGAACAACAGCTCGTCCTGGAGCTGGGCTTCCATGGGTTGCCAGCGACAGCGTAGGCTGCAGTCCTCTGCGGCTAGTGGGCTGCCATAAGCTACCATGTGTAGCCGGCAGCCAGCGTGAGTGGCCAGCAGTCAGCGTGAGTGGCCAGCAGCCACCGTGAGCAGCTGTCCAGAAGCCGGTGACTGATCTGCCTTGCCCAGGAGAGCGCAATGATGGTGCCAACTTGGGCCAGTGAAGCAACATCCTCCACAACTAGACTAAAGAACAAAAAAACAGCAATTTGTCTGTTCCCCTTACCCCGATTCCCCAGCGCTGTTCCCCTCCCCCAATTCCCCAATAAAATCTTTAAAAAAAAAAGATATAAATATACCATATGAATCTGCCTTTAGATGTTATATTGTAATTCAAGGTTATATTGTAGAGTAGATAGTTGGATTTGTCAATGTAAGTTAGATTATGCTTTGGTTAAAAAAATAAAACACAACCACAAATTTGAGTAGTTTAATAAAAACAGCAATTTGTTTCTTGTTTACTATGTTGTGAGTCAAGGTAGCTTTTTAGGTAAATGTGTTTCATAAGGAGACTCAAGAAATTAGTCTGCTTTTACCATCTTCTAATGGTTTTCAGAGCATATCAATTAACTTTTATAAAATAATTTAAGTGAAAGCATTCTTTAAATGTGTATAGGATGCTGGTGACTATTTTTATTAACTACAAATTTCTATTCATATAATGTTAGGATAGTTTTTTTCTTTTCATTGATCTTCACAATATTTACACTTGCTACATTGCTTTTTAAGTGATATTTGAAAGGCTTGTTTATATGATTATCTTTATAATTGTAAGGTCATAGCTTCCCTCCCAAAAAACCAAATCTCTTTATATTACTGTGCTTTCTTTTTTTCTTTTCCCTTAAAACAGTTCAGCCAAATGACCTGTATAAGCACTTAAAGCCAGCATTGATTTTGGCTATTTCAATTTAGTTGTGTTCCCCAAACAACACTTGTTTAAAATAAAGTAATTTAAAAAATACCCTAAAATATGGAAGAATTCCAAGAATCTGAATGTAAAGACAATATCATTTTATTCTGAGGCATGCTTTTGGGTAAAATATTAAGTCTAGCCTATTATATTCCAGGCATTATGCTAAGTACCAAAACAAAGAGAATACAAAGGGGCAAAAAGAGAGATCTCAAAACTGTATACGGGTGTGTGTGCACCATTTTGACTCTGATAGGAAGGGGAGGTCACATGTATGCCATATAGAAGGAATATTAAGCAGAAATCACAAAAGCCATAAGGAATCAACAAGTTCAGCTTGTTCAAGGGTATGAAAGAAGGTCATTCTCTGGGCAGATAGCTGTAGAAGATTAGTTCAGAGAAGTAAGCAAGGTGTCAATTATGCGAACTTATAATGGCCATAGTATGAGGTTTAGATTTCAGTATGCTAAGAAGTAGCCCTTGGGGTATTTTGAGTAAAGCTGTAGTATGATCTGATTCATATTTGAAAGAGGCCACTCTGTCTTGTACAGAGAAAATAATATCCAGGAGCAGGAGGGGAAGCAGAGATTTGGTAGGAGGCTAAGGCTCTAGTCTAGGTGGGAGCTGCTAGAAGCTTGGACCAGCAGTGGAGTGGAGAGAAATGGACAGGATTCCATGAAGAAATTCCAAAGACACAATGAACTGGAAAAATATGTTCACCTCATATCACAAAGGGTTGATTTTTTATAGATCAATAAGAAAAAGATCAATAGTCTGAAAGAAAAATGGACAACGAATATTAACATGCAGTTTGCATAAAAGGAAATTCAAAAAAGTTTCTAAATATATGTTAAGCTGCTCAACCTCAGTCCTAATAAGATAAATGAAAATTAAAATTACATTGAAATACTTGTTTAACTAGAAGATTGGCAAAATGCAAAGAGTTTATTAGAACATAGATTTGGGGAAAGTATGAAAAAATTAACTCTCGTGAAAGTAAATTTCTGGTATGATGAAATTAGTATACTCTGTGTGATGGAAAATTTGGAGATGTCTATCGAAATTACAAATGTGCTTGTCCTTAGATCCAGCAATTCTGTTTATCATAATGTATCCTACAGATAAACCTTTATTCTACATCCTGGTAATAGATGCTGTCAGTGCTTTGCCCATATCTGTCAGATACACACCCCTCAATCAATGATTCTCAGATGTTCATGTGTATTTATCTCAGCTCTCTCACCCTTGAGATTGTGAGGATCATGTTTTGCTCTTTTGTCAGATTTCCTCATTTTAAATTCCCATTAAGTTAAACTCCAGTTACCCACTGAGGTACTTGGCTTACTAGTGTACCATTGGTTAATACCTTTTTCCTGAAAAACTTTCCTTTTCCTTCATTAGTTTTCCCAGCACCCCCAAATAAACTACTTAACAATCAATGTTGCTTCCTGGAGGAACCCAACTGAGAATCCTCAGCCTCTTCTCTCAATGTGCTTTCCACCTTTATAGCTTCCTAGTGAGGATGCTATTGGCCTTTGCCCCCACCTGTTGGGGCTTTCAGCATCCCTCTTCCCTGGACACTAAATTTCTATAGCACTCAAGTCCCTAGTCACTGTGACCACCAAAAACTTAACCCATGCATTTCCACACTTCCACATGTCCCTGTCTTCCCCGGGAACACAGCTTCCCCTGTAACCCTCACAAATAATGTCACTTTCTTCTCTCAGGTGCCCCATAACCCTGGGCCTGGTTGGGGCCTAAGAGTCTTCCTTACTGTTTGTTTTTTACTGCTTCTAGATCATGTTCCTGCCCTCTTGCCCCAAAACTCCAGCTTTGAACCTCATATCTCCCTACCAAAATACCACTATCCCTCATTGTAGGGGTACCCCTTCAACTCCTCCTTATTCCTTGAAGATTTTAGCCCCTAACTCATTGTCATTCTATCCAACACTTCTCATATCATAATTCTTGATGATTTTTTTAAAAATTTTTTATTAAAAAATTATTTCAGGTATACAGAACAATGCAGTAGTTATCCTTTTCACCCCTCACAAAGTAACAACCCCCTCCCCTCCATCCACTGCCCTCCCACCCCCGATATCATGATTATCTATTACAATTCTATTGACTTCATTCCCACTCTCTACTCCACGTCCCGTGACTATATGTATATATAATTATAGTTGACATACATTATTATTCAACATCAGCTTCAGAAATACAGTGTAGTGGTCAGGCCTCTACACTGTCTATGCAGTAGTCTCCTTAACAAGACATGAGTCCAACTGGCCCCCTAAAAAACATTTACAACATTATTGATTAAATTCCCCAGGCTGTCTTTTCTATTTGATGATTGTAATAGTTACCATAGCCTCTCAATTTCTTGACCTTCTCTCCTCTTTTTCCCAGTGACCTTATATGCCCTTCAAAAGGGAATCTCTAGAGCTTTTTGCCACAATATCTATTTCTCTGTGTCTGTGCCACATACTGCTTTCCTTTCTGTTGCTGTGAGTGAACGACCTTTGTCCCTATCTAGACCAACATGGTTTCTAGTATTCTAATCCCACACATTCTTACCTGCTTAAGGACATTCCCTCCAACAAATCATATTTCTCTACCTGCATCATCAATCTTTCCCTTTCTACTGGGCCATTACTTCCAGCATTCAAGTACGCTGCAAGATCACCCGTATTAAAACGTCAATATACTCACCTGGTTTTTGCCCTACTTTACTGGCCACTTTGTTATAGTAAAGCCTTTCTTGCTGCTTCTGCCTTATCCACCAGGACTCAGTGTATGGCCTTTTCTCTATCCGTACTGCTTATACTGGTGATTTCATCCAGCTTCATGGCTTTAAATTCCACACACATACTGACAACTACAGAATTTAAAATCTTCAGCTGGGCCTTCTCCTCTAAATTCTAGACTCATAGATCCAACATCCTACTTGATATCTCTACCTGGATACATGATAAATGATTTTAACTGGAAATATATTCAAAGTCAAACTTCTTGTCTCCTCCTACCCAAACGTGCTCCTTCAGTGGTCCTCTTCTAGTCAGGAAACAGCATACCCATTCTTCCAGTTGCTTGGACATACTCCTGGTATCACTATTTTGTTTTCATCTTTTTCTCATGCTCCACATCTACTTTAAAGATTTTTTTTTTATTGGGGAGTTGGTGAGATGGGAACAGCGGTGGGGAATTGGGGGAAGGGGAACAGACAAGTTGCTGTTGTTTTGTTCTTCAGTCTAGTTGTGGAGGACGTTGCTTTACTGGCCCAATTTGGCACCATCATTGCGCTCTTCCCGGGAGAGGCAGATCAGTCGCCAGCTTCTGGAGGCGGCTCACTGCAGCTGCTGGCTGCTCACGCTGGCTGCAGCCTACACCGTCGCCGGCGACTCATGGCAGCCCAGCTCCAGGTTGAGCTGTTGTTCAGCATCTTAGCTGTGGAGGGCAGTGTCACTAGCCCTCATATGTGGGATNCTGTGGAGGGCAGTGTCACTAGCCCTCATATGTGGGATCCGAACCGGGGCCCTCTGGCATCCCAAGCCGGTTCTTAACCATTGCGCCACTCGGCCGACCCTCCACATCTACTTTATTAGCAAATTATTTTGACTCTACATTAAAAGTATGTACAGAATTCAACCACCACTTACACTGCCATTGCCAACATACTAGTACAAAATATCACTCTTTTTAAAATTGTCACAGCCTACTAATTCAGTTCCCCATTTTCATTTTTGCCCACCCCACCCTATCCCTGCACCATGGTTTAATTTCAACACAGAAATCAGAGTGATCTTTAAAGACTTAAGCTAGATCATATTACTATTTTGATCAATTTCCCAAATTTCATTTGGAGTAAAGGTCAAAGTCCTTACAATGGCCCAAAAGACTGCATAGAATCTAATCCCCCAGGCATAGCTCCATATGTCCATTCTGATTTCTTTGAATAAATAATTGAAGAACAGTACAGATTAAGCATATATTTTGGGAGTAGAACTATTTAGACCTGCCAATGAATTGGATGTGATAGGATTAGGAAGAGAGCAATTAAATGTGGTAAATGACATTAGTTTTTGATCTGAGTATCTGGGTAAATGATTGTATATTAACTTTCATGAGAAAGACTGGGGGAAAGTAAGCATGGGTCTGATGTGCTTATGTGGAATAAGGTTATAGCGAGTACAAATGAATTCTATCATGTGCATTTTAGGTGTTAGGCTCCTTAGACATCTAAGTGAAGGTTATGTGCATACAGGTGGTTATACAAACCTAGTAATAGAAAACTAGGTGAGTGTGAATTCATGGAACTCTAGAAAAGAAAATGTTTCAAAGAGAATGCAATGATAAACTTATTTTTGATGCTGCTAAAATTGAGTAAAATTAGGACAGAGGTTGACAAAAAATCAGTCAAATGCAGATCATCAGTGACCTTGAAAAGATCATATCATTGGAGTGGTGAGATGGATTAAGGAGAGAATAGAAGGAGTTAAATGGAGGAGAGTTTATACAACTGGTTTGATGGTGGGAAGGGAAGTTTGTTCCTTTTTTATTACATTCTTTTTTGAAGTCTCTTTATTGTGATATAATTAACAAATTTACCATTTAAAGTATACAATTTAGTGGTAATTAATATATTCAAAAGGTTGTGGAACCATCACCACTGTCTAATTCCAAGATATTTTCAGTACTCCCAAAAGAAACCCCATTCTCATTAGCAGTCACTTTCCGTCTTCTCCACCCCACCACCTAACCCCCAACTTCCAGCGACCACTCTTAATTTAGTTTCTGTCCCTCTGGATTTGCCTATTCTGAAAATTTCATGCAAATGGAATCATACAATATGTGACCTTTTTTTCACTTAGCACGTTTTCAAAATTTATCTATGTTGTAGTATGTGTCAGTATTTCACTCTTTTTATGTCTGAATATTATTCCATTGTATGTATATTCCACATTTTGTTTATTTATTCATCAGCATATAGGCATTTTGATTGTTTCTATCTTTCGGCTACTATGAATAGTGCTGCTATGAACATTTATGTACAGGTTTTTGTGTGAACATATATTTTTATTTCTCTTGGATACATAACTAGAAGTGAAATTGCTCAGTCATATAGTAACTACATGTTTGGCGATTTGAGGAAGTGCCAGATTTTTCCAAAGAGGTTGCACCATTTACATTCCCACCAGCAATGTACCAGGGATGTATTTCTCTACATCCTCACCAGAACTTATTATCTAACTTTATGATTATAGTCATACTAGTGGGTGTGAAGTGGCATTTCACTGAGTTTTTTTCCAGTTTTATTGAGAAATATTTAACATACATCACTGTATAAATTTAAGCGATGCATCATGATGGTTTGATTTACATATATTGTGAAATGATTATTGCAATAGGTTCAGCTAACATCCATCATCTATATAGATACAATATAAGGAAAAGAAAGAAATTTTTTCCCACGATGAGATCTCTTAGGAATTACTCTCTCAACAACTTTCCTATAGATCATATAGCAGTGTTAGCTCTAGTCATCATGTTGTACATTACATATCTAGTACTTATAACTAGAAATTTATACCTTTTGACCACTTTCTTCCAATTCCTCCTTACCCACCCTCTGCCTCCGATAACCACATTTCTGATCTGTGAGTCTGGAATTTTTTTGTTTATCTGTTTTGTTTTAAATTCCACATATAAATGAGACCATACAGTATTTGTCTTTCTCTGTCTGATTTATTTGACTTCGCATAGCATCATCAAGGTCCATCCATGTTGTCACAAATGGTAGGATTTCCTCATTTTTTATGGCTGAATACTATTCCATTGTGTGTGTGTGTGTGTGTGTGTGTGTGTGTGTGTATCATAACTTCTTTATCCATTCATCCATTGATGGACACTAGTTTGTTTCCATGTCTTAACTATTGTAAGTAATTCTGTGAAGATGGGGGTGCAGGTATCTTTTAAGTCAGTGTTTTTGTTTCCTTTGGATATATTCTCAGAAGCAGAATTGCTGGATCGCATGGTTGTTCTATTCTTAATTTTTTGAGGATCCTCTATGCTGTTTTCCATAGTGACTGTATCAATTTACATTCCCACCAACAGTGCACAGAGTTTGCTTTCCTCAGCATCCACACCAGCATTTGTTATCTCTTGTCTTTTTTATGATGGACATTCTAACACGAATGAGGTGATATCTCATTGTAGTTAAATTTGCATTTCCCTAACAACTGGTGATGTTGAGCATCTTTTTATGTGCGTGTTGGCCTCGTATTTGTCTTCTTTGGAGAAATGTTTACTCAGGCCCTTTGCCCATTTTTTTTTAATTGGGTTACTTGGTTTTTTGTTATTGAGTTGTATGCTCACTGTGGTTTTGATGTGTAGTTCCTAGATAATTATTAATGCTGAACATCTTTTAATGTGCTTGTTGACCATTTGTATATCTTTACAGAAATGCCCATTCATGTCTTTTGCCCATTTTAAATTGTTATTTATCTTTTTATTTTTGAGTTGTAAAAGTTCTTTATATAGTCTAGATTCAAATTCCTTATCAGATATACTATTTAAAAATATTTTCTCCCATTCTTTTGGTTGTCTTTTCACTTTCTTGATAGTGTCTTTTAATACACAAGAGTTTTTTGTTTTTTTTTAAATTTTCGTGGTCAAATGTATCTAAATTTTCTTTGGTTGCTTGTGCTTTTGCTATCATTTCTGAGAAACTATTGCCTCATCCAAGGTCATAAAGATTTACATATATGTTTCCAATTAAAGTTGAAGCTCTTACATTTTTTTAATCTGTTTTCATTAAATTTTTATATAAGTCATGTGGTAGTATCATTTTGATTTTACTATAAAGAGAATTCTTTTCTTAATTTAATTTTCAGATTATTCACTGCTAATGCATAGAAACACACTGATTTTTTAATGTTAATCTAGTATCCTGAAACTTTGAAGAACTTATTTACCATGATATTTTGATTGCTATGGCATTATAATAATTTTTAAAATCAGGGACTATTAGCCTTCTATCTTTATTTTTTCTTTTACAGAGCCATTTGTGTAATGTCTTTGTCTAGTTTTGATATTAAGATAATACTGACCTCTATGCAGTTTATTGTTTCAGGTCTTATGTTTAGGTCTTTGATTCATTTTGAGTTAATTTTTGTACACGATGGCAGATAGCAGTCTAGTTTCATTCTTTTGCACGTGGCTTTCCAGTTCTGCCAGCACCATTTATTGAACAGGCTGTCTTTTCACCATTGTATGTTTTTGGTTTCTTTGTCGAAAATTATCTGTTTATATTTACGTGGTTTTATTTCTGGGTTCTCAATTCTATTCCACTGGTTTGTGTATCTGTTTTTCTGCCAATACCATACTGTTTTGATTATTGTTGCCCTGTAGTACAAGCTGAAGTCAGGGAGTGTGGTCACTCCAGTAATCTTTAAACAAACAAAAAAAGGATAATATTGACCTCATATAATGAGTTGTCATATACTCCCTACTTTTCAATTTTTTTGGAAAAGATTGGGTAGAATTTATATTATTTCTTCCTTAGAAGTTTGGTAGAATTTACCTGTGAAGTCATGTGGGCCTGAAATTTTCTTTATGGTTAATTTTTTTTGGAAAAAAAACCAAATTTTTTATTTCCTTGGATACAATTCTTTCCAGTTAATTTTTTTCTTCTTGAATGTTTTTTTCAAGGACTACATCCATTTAATCTAAGTTTTCAAATGTATTGGTATACAATTATTTATATATTCCCTTATCACTTCACTGTCTGTAGAATCTGTAGTGATGTCCCCTGTCTTTCCTAACATTGGTGTGTGGTTTTACTGTTTTTTCCTAATCAATCTGACTATAGGTATATCAGTCTTATTATCAAAGAGTCACCTTTTAGTTTCATTGGTTTTTCTCTATTATTTGTTTTATACTTTTTATTTCTGCTTTGGTCTGTATTTTTTCATGCCTACCATTTACTTGGATTTAATTTCCTTTACTTTGTTACTACTTTCTTATGGTGGAAGTGAGCTCATTGACTTGAGACCTTGACCTTTTTTTCTATCATAGGCACTTGACAGTACAAATTTCTAAGAGAAACATTCCATAGATTCTTATATGTTGTGTTTGTATTCACTCAATTCAAAGTAACTTCTAATTTCCATTTTGGCTGCTTCTTTGATTAATGGGTGATTTAAAAGTACATTATTTAATTTTGAAATATTTGGGAATTTTCCAATGATCTTTAGATTATTGATTTCCAATATAATTCCATTGTGATCAGAGAACATACTTTGTATGACTGGAATCTTTTGTAATTTTCTGAGACTTGTTTTAAGGCCTAGAATGTAATCTGTCTTGGTAAATGCTTTGTGTAAACTTGAGAAAAATGTACATTCCACTCTTCTTATGTGCAGTGTTATATAAAGATCAGTCAGGAAAAGGTGGTCATGAGCATTGTTCACGTCTCCTCATTTATTGTTGATTTTTGGCCTACTTGCACTATTATTGAGAGGAATGTTAAAATCTCTGAGTATAATTATGGATTGGTCTATTTTTCCTTGCAGTTTTATAAGTTTTTACCTCATATATTTTGAAGCACTGTTATTAGGTACATACATTTTGGGGACTATCATGTCTTCTTGATGGATTGACCACTGAATCCTTATGAAATGACAAAAGATGTGTTCTCATTTGGATTGTTTCCAATAAAAAGTGTCTCATTTCATAAGGATTATAAGGGATTATGGCTGGTAATATTTTTTTGCTCTGAACATTCCTTTGTTTAATGTTAATATAGCCACCTCAGCTTTCTTTTGACTAGTGTTAGCATGCTATATTTTTTTCCATCCTTCTTGCAGTCAGCATACAGTTGGATCTTGACTTTAAATCCAATGTGACAATTTTACCATTTAAATTGCAGTGATTCGACCATTTATATTTAATATGATCATTGATATGGTTAGATTTGAGTCTATCATTTTGCTATTTGTTTTCTATTTATCTTTGTGAAATATGTTCTTTGTTCACCCTTTCCTCTTTTCCTACATTCTTTTGGATTGAGTATTTTTTATGCATTAATTTTTTCTGCTTTGTTGGGTTATTCACTATAAGTCTTTCTTTAGTAATATTAATGATTGCTTTATTTTGTCACAGTTTATGTTCAAGTGATATACCACTTAAGCTCTATAATAATAATTTTATAATAGTATACTTCTATTTCTCCCTCCTGGCCTTTATGCTTTTTATTTATACATACATTTTAACCCCACAGAACATTGTTATTATTATTTTATTATTTTTTTTAATTGGGGAATTGAAGGGATGGGAACAGTGCTGGGGAATTGGGGGAAGGGGAACAGATAAGTTGCTGTCCTTTTGTTCTTCAGTCTAGTTTTGGAGGACGTTGCTTCACTGGCCCAAGTTGGCACCATCATTGTGCTCTTCCCAGG
>NW_017732411.1:411962-417587 GCF_001890085.2 Hipposideros armiger | reverse complement strand
TGAGCACCTCTTGTAATTGCAGAAGTCAAACATGACTTGTATTCATCTTTTGTTATCAGTATATATTGAGTATTACAATTTTAATACAGCTTTTCCTCTCTTAAAATGTGTATACTTTTTTTTGTACTATGTGTGTCTGTGTGTGTATAATTTACACAGTTTTTGTTGTTGTTAATGTTGTTCCTCAGACCTTAAAAAACAGATAAGGCAAACACTGATGCCTCAAATGTATTTCTACTCAAAAAACAAGAAAATTCCACAGGGGAATACTCATACTGTGGAATGCTAACCCAAGGTTTGTCCTGGTGGAGTTTACAGACAGGGTCCAGATAGATGGAAAGTTGATGGGAATTTGCAGAACAGATGTAATATGTGATGAACTGGGGAAATGGCAGTAAATGTAGAGGTAGGCCTGGTCCACAGTCATTCAGATTCAATAATATGAAAGCAAATAAGAGGGCCCTAACTTTCTGACCCAACTTAATGGCACTGTTTGCATCCTAAACTCCTGCCACCTACCTCAGCCATAAGATTGTTTCTATTGAAATATTCCATGAAAGAACAATCTTTAAAAGAAGAGCAATACATAATATTAATCAATGAGGAAATGAATCTAATTCTTCTAAAACAGTAAGTATCCTTTTTTCCAACCTTGGAGACCTTGTGTGTCCACAAAGCTTAGAAATATACTCATGTCAAGGAGAATACATCTCTTCTGTCTTCCCAGAAAAAGTAGCCCTGCTACTACAACCTGCTTCTCCTGTTTTACAATCTGCTTTGGTCAATATTTTTTTAAGCTAGGAAGAAAGCTAACTGACATAGCTGGCGATGGGGAAACTGGTCTTGGAAACCTGTTAACAAAATAAGCTAACAAAGACATGTTTGAAGAGCTGGGGTCAGTATTTTTAAAATAATGATTTATAGATTTTAAATAGGTATGCTTTGGTTTCCAGTGTCCTAGAAATTCAATGGTAGCTGTGATGCTCATAAAATTCTAACTCCTGCTACTCAAGGTAGTCTACACGGGTACAGACGCAGAATATCTGAGTCATATTATGACGGCAATATATGCTCCTACTGATATTTTGTCTGTGTTTCCTTGCCTTAAATGACATCAAAAGATATCAACATGTAATGGTCAGATATAAAGTACTAGTGTGGTTTTTTAATATCTAGTAAAAATAACAAAAGGTATTAACTGAGTGAAGAATGCCCATCTTGGTTAGGCAGTCCAACCACAACACTCAGCAAGAAGGTTAGTCTCTCCAACATAAATACTTAGTAGGACACATCACTACTGTGACAATAACCACTGATTTTCACTGGGTTTGTGGATCTGTAAGACAGTTTATGTTTCATGACTAAACTACCTTTTTAAAGATCTTTTCCAAAATCTTTAGAAAGCCAAACTTTCTTTCTTTCTTCCTTTTCTTTCTTTCCCTCTCCCTCTCCCTCTCTCTCTCTCTCTCTCTCTCTCTCTCTCTCTCTCTCTCTCTCTTTCTCACTTTTTTCTTTCCTTCTTTTTCTTTCTTTCTTTCTTTCTTTCTTTCTTTCTTTCTTTCTTTCTTTCTTTCTTTCTTTCTTTCTTTCCTTTCTTCCTTCCTTCCTTCCTTCCTTTTTCTTTTTCTTTCTTTCTTTCTTTCTTTCTTTCTTTCTTTCTTTCTTTCTTTCTTTCTTTCTTTCTTTCTTTCCTTCTTTCTTTCACTTAAGTATAAAAGAGGTGATATTTTTCCAAGTAGGTTTGTTTAGAAGAGCAGTGGTTCTCAACCCAGGGGGTCCTTTCGCTCCACCTTTTCTCTCAGTGGACATTTGGCAATAGTATTTAGAGATGCTTTGGTTGTCAAAACTGAGAAGGAGTATGCTACTGGCATCTAGCAGACAAAGGCAGGGATTCCACCAAACATTTTACAATGTGCAAGGCGGACTCATACAACAATTATCCAGTCTCAAACATAGAGCTGAGATTGAGAAATCCTGTTTTATATGAAGTCTATGTGATGCTGTTAAACTTTAGTATAAATTCCAATTGAGAAATAGCTGTGCTGCTAACTTTTAAAATTACATTTGTTTCAAGAAAAACTAGTGTTATTGAACTATTTGAAAACAATAACCTCTTACATTTGCTTAGCATTTTATCATTTACAAAATCCTTTCATATGTTTTAACCTCATTTGCTCCTCATAACTCTGATGAAGAAACCATCCTTTTTCCTGTTTTACTGCCAAAGGCACTTTTGTGCAGAAAGACGCTAAGGGATTCAAGCAAGGTCACATAGATTCAAATTCTGGCTGGAAAATCCAGTGACCTTTTTGCTATCCTACAGTTGTGACATTCTTGTTAAGAACATTATATAAAAAGGCATTTAAAAAATTTCAAAAGCAAATCATTGTGCATCTATGGGGATATTGACTCGAGAAGACAGATGTCTTGCTCTAAGGATGGAGAGTGGAGAGAGCAGTGCAGGGGTTGGGTGGATATTAAGGGAGGTGGGAAGCATGCATGGGCGGTAAGGAGCAGGAAGAATAACGACAATAAGTCAAGCCCCGGGGAGGAGCATAGACAGATCCCTGAGTTTAAAGTGACTACTTCCCTGTGAAAATCATTCTTTCCCCCTTTAAACAGGTGGATAAGACCCTTACGAAAATATAAAGTAGAAAAACGTGCTGAGTTCAACCAAAGAAACAGAAACCACATACTTCAGTTCAAACAGAGAATTTGATACAAGAAATCCATTGCACAGGAAAACTAAGAAGAATCCATTGTTTAACAACCACAAGAAGCCATTAGGCTTTTAACCAGGCGGGAGGCAGGAGGTGGTACTGCCGGGGCTAGGCCTGCCCAGTTGGAGAGGGAGCCTGGGAGCACACACACTGTACCTAAGGCAGGAAGAGAGCTGGAGAAATGAACCCTTTCCGCTTCCTCACACCCTCCAGGTTCTTGACAGTGTGTTCTATTGGCTTAACCAGCAGGAAGCCAGCTGATTGGGAGCCTGGGCAGTAGTCTGCAAGAGCAGAGAAGAAAAAGGGCAGGGGAAGGATCTGACAGTAAATGGGCTCCGAACCATCACATACCCAGTGGGCATTATGCCAATGGAAGGACACCCTAATTAGTTTAAAGCATCAAGTGACTAAATCATGTTTTCCTTCAAGTCAAGGAAATATGTCTTTATGTCTTTATCCAGGACCAAACAAATAAGTAAAATAAAAATCAAACTTAGACTAGAGAAGGAATTTGACAAATGAAGCACACTAATATTTTGTGCAAATATCTAGATCTTTATGGTTAAGTGATTACAACTGAGAGAAATAAACAATAGGAAAAAATAAGAAAACAGCTCTAATAGGTGTTTGGAAAGGAAGCTGGGATTTTGTCACACATGTTTTGCACACAGTAGGTTCCACATTTAAAATAGAAACAAATTCTTGCTGAGTTCTTGGCAACATGAAAATAAAAACACTCATCATCTTTCCTCTCAAAATTGTAGACTGTCGCAAAATATGATTTTGAAAGGGCTAGCTTAACCCTTTCACTGCGTTGATTTCAAGTTTTTTTCCCGAAACGTGTCAAAAATCTACAAAAACTAATAAGTTGATATTTTGACTATTTTATGCATTGAATAATGCCATTTTGAGCTGCTTTGTACATAAATTACATTATTTTTATTTTAAACATTTGTTATATGGTAATAAATTAACCATTATATTGAATTTTAGCAATAAAATACTCAAAACATACTAAGTGGCATCAATTAGATTTAAGTATAAATTAGAATCTAATGGCATTGATAACATAAAAACTTTATTACAAAATGTTACACGATATGGCTTGCAAAAACATCTTTGTTGTTGAAAGTGCAAGCCACAGGAAAACATATCCGAACATCGCAGCAAAAGTGCTAATATTCTTACTGGGAAAAAAACTGAGAAGTGAGACAAAGAGGCAATACTGTACTCCTGTAGGCTCTCCCTCTAAACTGGCTCACTGTTACTCTGAATATGTATAATTCAATTTTAATAAGTATATTGAAATTATAGAATCACTAGCATAAAATCTGGAAATCTGGAAAGTGAAAGCCAAACTTCTATTGGCTTTTTCAACTAAATAATTGTTACTATTTAAAAGAGACGGAATCTGGTATAATTTCTGGGGACATTTTTGTTTTCTTGTATATGTTCTCAATTTGCACAATGAGTTATCAGGAAAGCCTCCAGAGAAGTGCATCAGTGATGCTGTATGTAACTGAGGCGTAAAAGGCCTCCTTTAGGGAACGAGGCACCCAAAGTACAGGGAAATGTGAGCAGGCACTTAGGTAGGAGAATGTAAAGTGTGATTTCTGGTAGCTATCTTGTTTCAGACACAGTGGGTTTTACTGGTCAGTCCCAGTAGATAGGGGAAGACTGAAGCATCCAAAATGCTGTAGTGGACCTGTCTCTTGGAAAGCGGGGACAGGGCAGAGAGCCTGATGTTGCTGCAGACTTACTAGAGACCACTTTGCAGAAAATATCATATCTACATCATCAAGTAAACAAATACTAGTCCAAAGCTGCAGTTTCTAGGGGGCTTTAAGACAATAACCAAGGGCCCTAAGGGGTGGAAGGAGCCTGTGAAAGGGAATCCAGAGGCTGGTGATGCTGTGAAATCCAGGCAGGGCAGGTGATGTTTGGAATAAGGGAGTATCTGTGTGAGAAGCGTGGGTATAGGGTAAGTTCCCAAGACAGGGTATCACACAGAGAAGCCCGGTTATTAAATTCTGGGGAAGAGAGAGATTTAAGGGATGACTGGGGTGTGGGACGGGCTGAGTCAAGTGGGTAAGTGTTTACAGCCCAAGCCACTTTTTTAATCCTTTTAAGGCTCAGGTTCTCACTATAGGCACAATGCCCAAGGCCCATAAGCTCTTCCAGGTTTTATCAAATTGCTTGAGAGCTGGAAAAGAAAATGTCTTCGCTTTAAAATGGAAAATAAAACAAAACAAACAAAAAAACACTGTAATATGAAACTAATAAATATTTCAAGAAGAACATTACATCTTTTATTTGTATAACAAAACATTGCATTTTTCATGTGAGATATGGTTACATTTTCCAATGTTTGCTAGCATGTGGGATGAGGCCTCTAAAAGAATACCCAGGGTTTGTGTAGCCCTTGACTCCTTCTTCAGCCTGGCATAGGTCAGGCAGAGAAGGTAAAGAGTGTGCAAAAACGTTGGCAAGGATGGGCAGGCAAGGAGGGGAAGCCCAAAACCCAAATCACCAAGGATAGAAATGTGAAGGAGGGGAGAAGAAGAAGGCTCTGGAGAGGGTTGTCTGGGACAGTTGCAGAGGATGGTCTTGACCAGGTAGGTGCTGGGAGGTACAAGTGCATTGTCTCTGGAGACAGCACAGTCTGGTTTGTAATTCTGGAAATGGTACACTAGGGTTTCTAATCCAGCAGACAGAATGGCAGCAAAGGGCTCTGAATAGCAGAGAGAACCATCTGGAGGCAGGTGGGCACTCAGTGCTGTGTTGGGGTATGAATGCAGAATTGTCAACAGCTAGATAGCTGGGCTTAGCTTCCAAAGTGCGGAGGTGGCAGAAGGGAAGGGAGGACTGAGCAGGAGAACTCAGTCCTTCTGAGGCAGCAGATCAG
>NW_017732411.1:400038-405017 GCF_001890085.2 Hipposideros armiger | reverse complement strand
CGACCCACGGCAGCCCAGCTCCAGGTTGAGCTGTTGTTCAGCATCTTAGCTGTGGAGGGCAGTGTCACTGGCCCTCACATGTGGGATCCGAACCAGGGCACTCTGGCATCCCAAGCCAGTTCTTAACCATCGCGCCACTTGGCTGGCCCTGTAATTTATATTTTAATGGCACTGACAGACAAAAAGCAAATAAGCAGTTAAAATTATAAGAAAGCACTGGTAATATTAAAGATAATGATAATCACTAACACTTATAAAACACTGTGCCCAGCACTGTTTCAAATGATTTATATATATCCACTTGTTTAAACTTCATAACAGTTCTTTAAAGAAGGCTTTATTATATCTCCATTTCACAAATGAGGAACCTGAGAAAAACCAGAGATTACTTAACTTCCACAAAATCATTTAGCTAAGTGAGCAGTGGAGCCAGGAAATAGGGTTGTACAGTCTGTTACCTTTTGTTGCCTCTCAGACCTTCCAATTCCTTGTTGGTTACCTAATAAGACAAGGTTCTTCACCTTTCTGAAAAATTCTCTCTCTGTCTCTCTTTCTCTTTCTCTCTCATTAAATCTCAACAGTGAGGTCTCTCTGTTTTTATGTTGTTTAAGGAAGTAAAAACGGTTAACTTTGTAAAGCACCTGGTACACAGATTTAAGTCTTATTTATATGTGACTAGATATTGAAGGCATTTAAATTTGGTGTTCCTGCTCACTGTTTTGTTTCCTGACTTAGATTTATTTGTTTAGGAAAAGTTTGTTGAACAACTGATCTGTGCCTGGTACTGTGCTAGGCTCTGCTGACACTGAAAGAGTGTACCTGTATTCATGGAGGCAAAAGTCTATTGGGGAATAAAGAAACTAAACAACTACAAAAACAATAGTTACAGTTATGTTAACTGCCATAAAGGAAAATTATTGTAATCAGGGAAAGTCCACTAATGTATCAGTGAATGGTTCTCTAAAAAAGGACTTTGAGACTGAAACCTGAAGGATGAACTGGAGTTAACCAAGTGATGGCGAGTTCAGCTTTCTGGAACTGAAAAGTCATGTAGGGGCTGGACCTTAGCACACGTGCCTGGGTGATATAAAACAAAACTGGAATAGATCACAGTGGTCAATCATTCCTAAGCATCTTGTACTTAATCCTGAGAGCAACGGGAAACCACTGGAGAATGTTAAACAGCTGAATAAGTTACTTACATTTTGTTTTAAAAACATCACTTGGCTGCTCTGTGGAGGACAGATTGGAGAGAAGGAGGCNAAGGCTGCCTGGTTCACCTAGTGTCTGATGGGCGGCAGGGCCATCCCAGGAACATCGCAGGACCTCACCCAATGGGCCTTCTAGGACTTCTAGATTGCTCGGCTGAATGCAGGGCCCAATTCTATATTCCTCCCTCTTGGGAGGAGTGGTACCTTAGTCTGAGTGAAACAGGACGCCATCTCAGATACTGCTGCAGGAATGGCCCCTCAAAGTAGCCAGAGAAGACAGCCATGGAATTGCCATTTCTTGAGTCAGGGTCAGAGAAGAGTGGAATGAAGTGACCCCAATTTTCAGAGAGAAAAAGGCCAGAGAGACAGAACCACCCAGTGGCTGTTACAGGGGCAGATGTGTAAACTCCTCCAGCAAGAAATTGCTCTGATAGGCAGAAGGGTGTGTCTCCCTGGGAGGGGATCAAAGACCCTGACCCGGAGACACTGTGATAACTGAGCAGAGATAAAAGAGGAGACTGAGCAGCTGCACTTCTAGAGCCATTTGGGGCTGCTGCAGAGGTTGGTGACCTCTGGCTAGAGAGCACAGTGAAGAGCTCTAGGCTTCACCTGGGATTCTCTTCAGGGTCCAGAACCAACTGCAACTTCTCTGGTTCCCTGAGAGCAGAGAAGGAGCAGGGCCAGAGCACACCCAGAGGAGAGTAAGCTTAGCTAGTCAAGCTGAAGAAGAGAGAGGTCATCAGAACTACTAGATCATGGCAGCAGCGACGGCCTGGATTCCCGCACAGTAAAAGATTTCCAAAATGAAATTACATGTAAGGTAACTTACAAGTTATTAAACAAGTGTTTTAGTGTTCTTTCCCCCCCCCCTCCCATATAAAAGGCCTAGTATTTATAACAGTAAAAAACAATTAGCAAACGCGTTGTTCTTTTCTTTCACATAAATTCCAAAAGCTAAGTGTTAGTGTAAATGTCTGATCACAGGTGTTAGCTATGGAAGACCTAAGTTTGGTTCCCATGAAGAAAATTTAAGGTAGGAGGGGATAATGGTTAGAAAAATATGGGAAGCCTGCTCATTAGGAGAAAGAGCTTGGTGGACCACATTAAAAAGGGTAGTGGTATGAGCAAAATGTCCAGGGAAGCTCAGAGTCATCACTTAGGGTTCATGGAGTATATCGCCTTTGCTAACAAGCATATTACTACTGTTTTTAATCTCTAAACAGAAGATAATAATGGATTTGTGAACTTTTGCACTGTATACTTTCATTTTTGACAACCAGAATTTGAAAATGATAGTACAAACTTGGTGGTGGTATGGAAGGCAGTGCTGAGTTCATTGTGCGTACCCAGCCATGAAATGGGAACCTCTGTGGTTTAATGTGGAAAAGAGGAATAAGATGCTGCAGTCCCTCAAATATCAAAGTGAAATGCTTGGTTGGCTCTCCAGACAGAGCCTTATGGGGTTAGGTCAAGGAGATGCAAAGTCTGTGCTCATTAAGCTGAGGATGGCTCTCTCTGATCTTTACTAACTGCCAACCTATTAATTACAATAAGGAGAACTTCCAAGTGAGCCAAATCCATTGAGGAGTCTGGTTTCCTACAAAAAAATGGACAAATGAGCAGCAAAATGAGTGTCATAAAGTTTGTTGGTGTCTAAGGAGTTGGATGATCCTAATGGCTAATACCATAAGCAGTGTAAGCCTGATACATGACTGGTGGAAGCACACTATGTTCTACACCAGTGATAAAGCTCTTATTTATTTTTAAGTCACTTACAGCAGCAATAAACTAAAGCCTAGTAATAGTCTAGTTTATTGAACCACTCCCTGACTAGAACCCTGTCAAGTGTCAAGGGTCACCAAGTAACACTCATTTCTTAACTCCCAATTGGAAACCTACTTGAAGGATTGATTATAATTTGATTCCTTGATCATATTATATTTATCAATGCCTAATAATGACTGACTAGTGGAAGAGAGGGCATAATATGAACCGGCTGAAATAGTTAAAAGGCCTGGGCAAAAATTACATGTAATTTTCACTGTTTCGGTTACATATCATAAAGTTAATACAGACCCACAATGAGTATAGCAAATCGTCTTAACTGTTCTTTGTTCATGCTTAGAAAATGTGCAAT
Organism: Hipposideros armiger; assembly: GCF_001890085.2. NCBI lineage: Eukaryota > Metazoa > Chordata > Mammalia > Chiroptera > Hipposideridae > Hipposideros > Hipposideros armiger. The sequence continues at coordinate 401,669 of NW_017732411.1, read as the reverse complement.
TTTGCACTATTTTCTCCCATCATTTGCCAGCACACCAATGCTCACTTGCACTTGTTTTTAAACTCTTGGCCTAAGGCAACTTAGCTCTATGAGTTAGGCTGATCTTATTTTTTTCTGCTATTTCTTGGCATATTTTGTGCATTAAAGACCTGAATAAGATTGCCAATGTAGTATTAAAGTGAGGGGGATCTGTTTTCTCAGATTTCAAATCCCAGTAACCCTGAGATGAGTTCTTCTTTCTGATCCTCAGATGTTGAGAGAATTAAAAAAGATTATCGAAGTCTGTGCTTATAGGGCTCAACACATAGTAAAATAATAGAAGTTTTCGTTCATCCCCTCCCTACTCCTTTTCTTGGAAAACCAGGTAAACAGTCAGTTATTTGATACATAGCTTCAGTGAAAGGAGCTGGGGTCCTTAAATGGCATTTCTGCCTGCTCCCGCAAAGCCTGAATTGTTAGTCCCTCAAACCTCTTCAATGAGAAGATTCTTGGCAGCTAGAGCAATTATGTCTTGCCCATGGGCGTGCTGAATAAAGTTCTGTGCTTTGTCACCTGTTTCTCTAAATGCCATTCGGCAGTCCCCTCAACTCTCTGGACGTTTGCTTAGAGCTTTATTTACCAACGTCTAGTCTTGGGAAGCAGCCTGCTCTCCCCGCTTCCCAAGTACCTCCGGCCCTTCGGCGGCCCCCTCCCCTCGTAGGCCTGAGACTCCCCTTTGAGGTTCATCCTCCAGAGGAAAACCATTCCACTGTGGCACTTCGTTTGTCAAGTCGAACTGTTTTCTGTTTTTCTCGTTGGAGACTGTAGACTGATGTATTTATCGGTTCATATAGTTCTGGGCTCGCAACAGGGGCGTTTTAGCCTGGTACAGCCCCGAGGACATCGTGAGCAGAAACGGTCGCGGTTCGCACCCGACGTGGATCAATCAGATCAGTTAGGAGGCGTCACCGCTGGGCTTTTTAAGGCAAGGAGTTTTATGTTGGGCCGAAGCGGGGGTCCCCTCAAGGCGAGGTACGCGCTCGACGTCTCCGGAGCGGCCCGGACGGGAGCCCGGCACCCGGCGCCGGCAGCGGTGGATACTTCCAAAACCCGGCGGCGGATCCGGGTCGGCCCGGAAGTGGCCGGCGCGGGAGGGGGTGAGGATGAGCCTCGCGAGCCGCCGCCGCCGTGCGCACGCGCCCTCGCGGGCTAGGGCTGGGGCTGGAGTCGCAACTCGGAAGCCGGAGCCCGGACGGGCCCCGGGCGGGGGGTGGGGGGGCTGCGCGGGGGCGGGAGCGGCCGCCCCTGGCGGCGGGTTTGTTTATCCCGGGGAAGAAGTTTAGGAGCGGGAGATAGGGAAGGAGGGCGGGTCGGGGAGGAGGGATGCGGTTCGGCGGAGGCGGCCGCCACAGGGACTCGCCGCCATCACCTCTGCCGTCGCGGCCGCCTCAGCCTCTGGCTCCTGGGGCCGCCGCAGCCGCCACCTCAGCTGGAGAGGAGCCGCGGCCGGGACTGCCCGCCGCAGTTCCGCACGTCCGGGTAGGTGCCCCTCCCCCTCCGGGGTCCTTGCCGCAGCCCCGGCCGTTTCCCCCCGCCTATCCCCTCGCCCCGCCCGGACTCGCTTACGCCGGAGCCGGGCGGCCTCCCCCTCC
>NW_017732411.1:397386-399553 GCF_001890085.2 Hipposideros armiger | reverse complement strand
TTTTTTTAGGGTAAATTCTCAACTCCCCAGCCAGACATCCACTACCTCCTCCTCAGTGGCCATGCCCGCAACCTCCCTACCTCCAAGCACAAATTGCCCACATAAATTCTCAAATTCACCAAGGTACATCAAGCTCACTTTGTGGTTCAGAGTCCAAGACTTGATTTGCCCCCTTCTAGTCCCTTCTGCCATCCTTTCTCCTAATTCCTTGAATCTATGGACTCGTGTAGGGAATCACCTAAAGGGAAGGGGACGGCATCTCCCTCGAAGTAGACCCAGTAGAAATAAGATACACCCTTTGCTTATCGCAACTTTTGGCTTCTTTCTCTGTGCATAGTGTCATCCAGCCATACTTTTGAGGCTTCCGATGTTTTGTCTGTAATCCTGGGCTTAGATTGTTCCTTTATAATACTCGTCTTCCCAGTTTTTCCTTACAGTTGAATCAACTGTTTTTTTAGACTGGAAACTTAATTAAAGGCTCATGCCTTGGAAAATTACATCTCTTTTGCCATAATGGGAATTGTTGAATATTTCAAATTATCATCCTGGTGTTCTTGAGAGAAATGATGCCTGGTGGTTAAGAGCTCAGACTGTAGCTGAACCTCCAGGATCTAAACCCCAGCCTTGCCATCTACCAGCTCTGGCCTTGGGCAAGATCTCTCTGTGCCTTTGTTCTTAGAACTATAAAATCCATATAGTGATATACTTCATAAGAAGGTGGTGATAATTGCATAACTTAATGTAGGTAAAATGCAACAGTGCCTGGCACATGGTAAGCATCAAGTAAATGCTCATTATCATTATCTCTTGATTTGGCTATTAGTGGGTTAATTTTGAGAGAGGAAGGTGGGAATCGGAAGCTATTTTTTTGCTCCTTTTCATTGAACACCCTTTTTGATGTAGATATGATTCATATTTTGTTACTGTAAAAGTTAATTCCTTCTGGTGTGAAAAGTACAGAGTTTTAGCTCCCTATTTTCAGGTAAGTTACGAGGCTACAAGCAGGTCAGTCCCAATTTCAGTTATCTGTGTGGAAATTAAAAATTTTTACCTTTGTTTTGAGAAGAAATTAAGTTGAAAATGTAGCAAATTTATGATAGTGGAAAATGAGGGTTTTAAAGACAGAATTTTAGCATTGCAAATTAAAGACTCAAAACTGGTGGTATTCTTCACACCCATCTGTCCTTTACGTTGAATTGCTGCTCAAGATGGAGCTTTGGTTTCATTCAGAAGAGTAGTGGCTTTTCTCTCTTAACATGTTACGTTCAATCACATGACCATGCCTTGCTTGATGTTTCTCAAATTTTACTCTAAAACTCTGACAATTTTTGTCATATTTGCTTATCTCCTGTGCATTATTATTTTCTTAATACATTTTTTTGAAACAACTCACTTAAAAAAATCCAAATAGGTACTGTTTAGTGTTCTTGTAAATAGTAAAATTTTGAAATCACAATTGTCCTAATTACATGTATTGTTATGTGCATATGCAACTATCAGAATAAAGATGTTTGCCCATGTATAACTTAAAATCACTTTTTGTGTCAACAATGGAATGTACTCCAAACTGGGGGTGGCACTGCTTTGGCTTATGCTATTTCCTGTCCTAGAATAACCTTTGCCTTTTCCCTGCGTATCCAAATCTACCTACCCTCCATCTCTTACTATATCCACATAGTTCCTGCCAACATTGGTTTCTTTGTTTCTTGGCTTTCCTACTTTGTGTATTGTGTATTTTTGGCTTTGAATAATACAGGCAGCTGTGGTTCAAGAAAAATGACTCCCCTAGAATCAGACTTTTAAAGTTTACCAGAACTTTGAAGGTGTAGAATTAAATCGACATTTGGCTTCTACTCTGTGCTAAGCACTATTCCTTTGGTTTTGTCAATATTCATTCTTTCCAGAAATATTTAATGAGCACCTACTTTGTGCCAGGCCTTGGGGATACATAAGAGCAGCCCTTCTCAACTAGGGTTCTAGTGAATATAGCAAGCCCTAATGCTCTAAGGCATCCAAAGTATGTAGTGAATTAACTCCACTCTCTGCACCTAAAATGGTACTCGCTGTGTACCATCCCTGAGAGAAAGAGAACTGAGGAAATAGTCACTTAATTCAATTTCTGTAGTGTTTAATTCTTACAGAACCTTGGTTGACAAAAGCTTCATCA
>NW_017732411.1:350974-395946 GCF_001890085.2 Hipposideros armiger | reverse complement strand
ATCATTCCTAAGCATCTTGTACTTAATCCTGAGAGCAACGGGAAACCACTGGAGAATGTTAAACAGCTGAATAAGTTACTTACATTTTGTTTTAAAAACATCACTTGGCTGCTCTGTGGAGGACAGATTGGAGAGAAGGAGGCGTACATAAGTCCTGGGAGACCAGTTAGCCCAGTGCTTCTCAAACTCATCTGTGGTGAAGGACTTGTTTTACTTTAGTTTCTAACCTGTACTGTACTTTAGTAACACACAATAAAATGAAGGTTGTGGCACTGTCAAATTGCCATAAAAATTTCTAAATGCTCCCTCTCAGTTTCTATATTTACCTTGTCTGAGACCAGTAGCAGTAGTTCATGGACCAGTATTGGTCCACAGACCATACCGAGTAGTATTGAGTTCAGCTATTATAGTAATTTAGGCAAGAGTTAATGGAATATTTGTCCAGGATGGCAGTGACAGAAAAAAGCAGGTGGATTTGACAAATATTTGGAAAGTAAAAATGATAGGATTCAGTGATGGATTAGATTGGGAGGTCCAGAGAGAAGTCTGATTTCCAGAGTTAGTGGTTCTTGTGTCTACATAGGGAATACTGGGGGAGGAGCAGTGTTTTGTTTGTTAGTTTCTGGGAAGGCAGGGAGTATTGATCATAATTCAATTGGGAATAGTCAGAATATTGCTTATAATTGATGTTTTAGTGTGGGAGGTAGGGGATGAGGTTGCCTAAGGAGACAGTATATAGAAAGAAGATATAGGGACATAGTCCTCTATAAATTTTCAACATTTGAACATTGGCAAAAAGAAATGGAGAAAAGGAGACTGAGAAGGTGTAGCCAGAGGTTGGAGGAAGCTTTCCTTGTCATTACTGAGGCAAAAGACTGAAAAAGGAGGGAGTGGCTAGTCAACTATGTTGAGTGACACTGAGGAATCAAGTAAGTTGGGAACTAAAAAGTATACATTTTACTTAACAACATGAAGAAAATTATGTCTCAGTAGTCAGTCCATCCATAAATTATTTGATGGTGAATTTTGTTTTAATCTGCCAAAACAATCCTAAATTTAGAATAAAATTATCATATCTGTAGCATGAGCCATATCTTCCTTCCTGAGCTCAGACCCATGTTTCTATTTGTCACCATCTGGATGTTCTATAAGCATCTTAAACTCTATTTCTATAACTCATTCATTCAGAACATAGTCCAACAGAATATATTTTTTAAGTACTATTTATCCGGCATTGAATACTAGACTTTTAGGAATGCAATTAGACCTTGGAGACTAGGGGCAATGGACAATTATACTGTTATTATAGTATGATTAGAGTTGTCAGCAGTTTATTCACATTGCCTTGGAACCACAGAGAAGGGGCATCAGCGAAGACTTTCTGAGGAAAATGGCATTTGGGCAGAGTGTTTCTGAAAGACAAGTGGAGAGGTGGAGAAGGCAGAACAGTGGTAGAGGAGTCTAAAGAAATTATATGTTAGGTATTTTGAAAGCATGCGAAGGCAAAAACAAGAAATTGTAGCTCTAGCATATGAGTGGTAGGTTAGGTTGCCCATGCCATTTGAAAGTTTTTCTCTTGAATTTATACCTCTTTCTGTTTGCTGTTTGATTACTATCACCACCCATGTCATCGCCAAACATGGAGCTATCTCTGAATACCTTAAAAATCAAAGATTATCTTTGTCATATTTATTGTCCAAGGTAATGTTTTATGTTTGCTGGTTACCTTTGTATTTTATGTATTACACCTATACTTATAGAATCATTAACTGATAGCATAACTTAAATATTTCAGTTATGTTTTAGTGACCTTTTTTTAAAGGAGACATTTTATATGTATAACTTGTTATCAAATTTAGAGAGTTGAAAATGAAGGCCTGGGTAAGGATTGCTAAGAGTTTAGTACTAAAATTCAGGTATATGGTCAATGATGGTGCTTTTGGGCTCAGTAGAATAAGAACAATCCCCTGATACCTTAAATGCTATTTTAAGTAGTTGTCTAAACATCCTTGGTTTTACCTTTTGCACCATAGTCCATCTGCAGGGATTACTTTCTGAAGAATATTGTAGTTGGCAAAACCTTAATTGGCAAGGTCAAAGCCTCATAGAAAATAGTGTGTTAGAAGGGAAAATGATGTTAAAATGGATTTTTAAAATGCAGTAAATAAAGGTTCTAGAAGACATCTGCTTTAAAATAAAAGGGAGTGGGCTATATCAAAACTTGCTTCTGACATACCTTCTTTAGTTTATTGTGGAAATGTGTTATTCTGAAGACAGTCTTCCTTAAATTTTGTATTAAGAAAATTGTAACTTTTAAAATTTATTTTTATTAGTTCTTGCTAGCTTTAATATTTTTTGCTCTTGCCTTCTCCCTGGTTTTTAGTTTTTTAAATCTTACTAAATTTTTGTGTAACAGCTATATGCTTTTCATATATTACTATGGTTCTTACAGACACTCTTTTTCCAGGCTTTTTATTTATATACATAAACAAGTAAAGCCTTTCTGTGATATTCTTCAGACTTTCCTACATCTTCTGAAGGAGGACAAAATAATTATTAGCATTATATTCTGAATTTTTATATAACCATGTGAAACAAATTTGCATAGTTTAAAGATAGCAGATTAAAAAATTTTTATCAACAAGTATAAAATTGCATGACCTCAAACTATGGTTGGGACAGGTTGTTAATATACCTGAAGTGAAAGTTTGATGGAAATACTATTATATAAGTCATCTGTGCAACATGAATGTGCTTAGAAAATACTCCCTTCCCCCCAAATTCCTTTGGGGTTGTCATATTTGCTTTCCTGTATTAGATATAGGAATACAGATTATATATATAATAGATATAGGTTAGATTCCTTTATTAAATATAGGAATAAAAATATTTGGGAATGACAATTCAAAACAAAAAAAAGGTTTTCACTCATTTTAGATAATACAAGATCTCAAAGGTTGTAGTGCAACTGAAAAGTAGTGTGGTGCTTTAATATAGTTTGAGATTTGTTAACTAAGAAGATAAAATTGTTTCCTGTGTGGGTATGTTTTCTGAAGCAAATTTAAGGTTGCTCTTGCGTAAAATTAATTTGTGTTTCTCCTTTTCTGTGTTGCCCCCTTCCTCCTCTCCTTCCCCCCCACCCAAATAATTAAGTGATTTTTTTTTTTAAGTTAAAGAGTGCGATTTTCTTAAGGCATTTTTGTTTCATTGTAATTTAGGTACAATTTCTGGTGTTTTAGTGGGAAATTCCCCGAAAGGTAAATAGCTTTCATCATATAAGACAAAAACAAAACAAAACACAAACTTTAGTGAATATAAATTCATCCTGAAATTGTCAAGGTAGTGTCAACACAGGAAGCTATCAAATAAGTAAGTGAATTTTATTCAGCTAAATTTTTTTGGTGGCAACTCCTACGATCATTTAAAACCTTTATTAACCAGTTCTTCAACATGGCAGTTAAGTTTAATATGTCCAGTTTTGTTAGAGAAACTCAAGTGGGGCATGGGCACATATAAAACAGATTTGGTCATTTCTGATTCCGTTCAGAATTTATGTATGTATGTATGTATGTATGTATGTATGTTTTTGAAAACATGAAAATACTTTTTTATGTGAGCATTTATCAAAAGGATTTGAGAACTGGCTTGAATCAAGCATTTTGCAGGTGTCTTGATTCATGTTTCACTGTTGATACTTTTTTTCTCAGGTGTCTTATTTCCACTGTTTTGTCTGTCTGCCTTCCCCCACCCCGAGTCCTTCATCAGAAAAATTTCTTCTTCAAATTATATAAGGAAACCAGTATTTTTTCCTAGCAGAGTATAACCAGGACTATTTGGACTTGGGCCTGAGAAACTTAACAGTTTACTGTAGTGTAAAGATACCATTACATGGAATTTCCTTGTAGATCATTTTGGTTTAAAGAGAACTATTACCCTTTTTAAAGGTACTTATACCAGCCAGTGTATATGAGATAACTCATTTTTATCTCATTTTACTTTTTACTAACCCATGAGGTATAGATAATACCGTAAGTTTTTATTGTAGTTGCCATTAATTACCAGATGAACCATTATTTTATGTACCCCAGAGAGAGACAGAGAGGACTGTCAATCACAATTATAAAATACCATCAATTGCAGAAATGTTAAAATATGGAAAAAAAAGGGTGTTTTAGAATTAGTAAAATATGGCATTAGTGTTGTCTTGTTTTATGGTTACCACCCAAAGTCTTCAAAATAGCTAACCTCCTAATATCAAGTAAAGTCAGGACAAATTTTGTTCTGCTTCATTTCAGAGGTCTCCAGGCAGCATAGCATAGAAGCTAAGAATGTGCTTGCAGACTGCTATTTCATAGCTTTAGCTTTGTGATTTTAGGCAAGTTGCTTAGCATCTCTGCCTCAATGTTCTCATCTGTAAAATGGAAATAATAATAGTATGTACCTCAAGAGTTGTTATAAGAACTAAATGAGTTATATTTACATTTAGACTAGTACTTTCCCCATAGTTAAGTGCTTTGTGTAGATGTTGGTTAAATAAAAACAGTAATGCTACTTTTTATCTAAGCTATGTAAGTTGATGATGTTCCTAAAAGGGAGGGAAAAGGGGCCTTGTCAAATGGTTCATTGATATTTTGTGCATACAATGAAGATTAAAGTATTTTATTGATTTGTCTCTTAAAGCTAATGTAAGATTGCAGTCTTGGCAATTTTGATACCTAAATTGCATTTTTATTTTCATAAAAATAATACTTGTAAAGGATCAGCTGAAATCTACTTTTCTTTCACCTTTGTTATTACATTTAGTCAGAATATTGATTGCTAATAAGATGGATGTCTGAAAATAACCTGTAATATACTTATGATTCCTGTCAACCTCATAAGGAATTCATTCAGAAATATTTTAAAGAGCTTCAGTATTAACCCTTTTTTCTTAAATTTGCAAGTTTGCATTGTTATTTTATCCATACCACAAATGTTCAGAATCAGTTTTTTTCTTCATTCACCATGCTCCTCTTCCTTTCCCCCGTTTTGGATAATGGCACCACAACCAGCTGCCCAAATCAGGAAGTCAAACTCGCCTCATACCATTTCCCGCACCACATCAATCTCTTTTCCATTTTTTTATATTTCTTCAACCTTTCTCAACTTCCAGTGCCACAGAAATAGCTTCATAAAAACACACCCCTTCACTGGTTGAAGTATGTAGTTTGCTGTGGGTGCAGAGGCACGTTTATTTCAAGCTCTACAGCAGGAAACAGGTGCTGGAGGTTGTAGTGTTACAGTTTGGTAATGTTTGGAAAGGAAAGGACAGTAATTTCAGAATCAACATCCCACTTGCGTTGTGAACTATTTGGAGGAAAAGTAATACTGAGGCAGTTTTTGTTTATTTAAAGTGTATATGATTTCATTGCTTCATATTGAGATTTGAAAATCTTGTCATATACCCCTGATAAAAATAGGTTAAGATTAAAAGAAAAAAAAATAGATTAAGAACTACTTTTCACCTTGATTTTCCCCTCATTTCCACTTTTGCCTTATATCAGTTTGTTCTTTTTTTTTTTGTTTTGTGCTTACATCATTCATTTACTCCACAAATATTTATTGACCAACTATTTTGTGTTTACAGTGATGAATTGGAAATAGGCCTTCACCTGGAAGACTTGCTATTTGGGATTTATTAATCTTGTCTAGTCATTGAGTGCTTAGGCACAGTGCTGAAATCTTTATATACACACTTCTTTTTAAAATTAAAATTACTCCTTTATAAACAGATATTGGTAAATAGTATGGTTTGTTCTATTATATAGACTTAAACACATTTTAACTCTTTTAGATATCAAATGTTACGTGGCTTCAGAATGTTGAGGGGCTCTTACCTAGCCTTTTAAAATTAAAACCTATCAGGAAATGTTCTACTTGGCAACATGTAATTGTTAAGTTTAGAATCTGAAAATGGATAGGCTTTCATCCTCTTAGATTCAAATGGTCCATCTTAGTTATCAACCAGCCAACTGATTCCTTCAAAACTAACATCTTAAGGCCATAGACCCAATCCAGGTCTACTGAATTTGAGTTATGGGGAAATGTGGCATTAAGAATAGGACTCTGAAGTCATAGAACTTTCTTAGTAATAATTTTCCATCTTCAGCCAGTATTTTCTGTTGGCCAAAGGGCTATTTTTAAAGAGGCACGTAAATTTATCCAGTGTTTCCTGGGAAGAACTTGGTTGCTAAAATTCTTTTCAAAGTAGTGTTTTCTTCTAAACAGAATTTGACTTTTGTATTTTAGTATCTTAATATAGCCTTCTTTGCTTTAATATAAAAATGTTTTAAATTAGCATGAAGGAAGATTCAAAACAGTGTTCTGTCTCAATTTTAGGGTAGAAGTAACATGGCACTGGGGAGAGGATTTTTATTATAAATATGTAGGCATCAAGGTTCCTTATTTATTAAATATTTGCTTTATTTTAGGTAAACTTTTATTGAAGTATAACATATGTTCAAAGACATGCCCATAGCATCATACAGCATGTACACCTTGTGTCTGGCCTCTTACCGTAAACATTTTTGTGGGGGGGGGGCGGGGATTGTGGAAAGGGAACAGCGTTAGGGAATCAGGGAAGGGGAACAGATAAGTTGTGGTCCTTTTGTTCTTCAGTCTAATTGTGGAGGACGTCGCTTCACTGGCCCTTGTTGGTATTACCATTGTGTTCTTCCCTGGTGAGGCATTTGCTCACCTGCCATTGGACAGCCGCTCACGGCGGATCACGGCAGTCCATGAAAGCCCACCCCCACTGCCCACCAGCCCCACTGCAGCCTATGCCATTGTCGGTGACTCACGGCAGCCCAGCTCCAGTTGAGCTGTTGTTCACCATCTTAGCTGTAGAGGGCACAGCGTCACTGTCCCTCATGTGGGATCCGAACCTGGGTCCTACTGTTCAGAGCTGGCGTCCCAAGCCAACTCCTAACCAACGTTCCACTCGTTCGGCCCTACCCTAAACATTTTATGTGATCCGTCCACGTAGTGTGTAGCAGTAGCTTATTCATTCTTGTTCTATAATATCCTGTTCCATTGTATGGCTATAAATACACTATGATTTATCCATTCTACTGTTGGTGAAAATCTAGGCTGTTTCCAGTTTTGAGCCACAATGAATAGTGCTCCTATAGAATACTCTTGTACATAACTTTTGGTACACATGTATACATTTCTGCATGGTACATTCTGTACCTTGTAGTGGAGCTGTTGGGCCGTGGTGTGTGTTTATGTTCAGTATTAGTATATATTACCCAGTGTTTTCCAAAATGGTTATACCAATTTATAGTCGAATCGGCAGTGAATGGGAGTTCTGTTTGTTCCACACACTGCAACATTTGCTTGATAATTGTCTCATTTAGCAATTCTGGTGAGTAGAAGGTGGTATGGCATTGTGGATAGGCTATTTTTTCAAAATAAACATGATTCCTTTCCCCACTCATACTTACATACCCCCACCCCACCATGTGCACACCAACAGAAAGTGCAATAGAGACATGTTTATTTTCACAAAACCCATTGGATTATACTGGTTGCCTTTTCAGTTAATAAGATGCAGACTATAAAACACATTTAAAAGTATAATTTAAGGAAAATGAGACTGTCGTGAAAATTATAGCTTCACTGTATAGTTCACTGATTTTCAGACAAATGGTACACTTCTGCCTATTACCAAATATGAGAAAGGTTTTAAGATTTTGCAAGCTGGTGAAAAGTTTTGTAGGCTCTTTTATTGAGTGAGTTTGCAACATTGGACCAAAGCTGTAATTACATAGTCCTGGAATGCTCTTGCTGTTACTTGACTGTCTACCCAGATTGTAAGTTGTATTCATTCATTATTTTGTAAGGTTTTGCTGCCTCTTAAATAAGGAAAATACTGCCTATACAGCAGAGCTTACTCAGTTTTCAAAACTTGAAAGTCAAATTGAGAAAAATTGACCATATGCCCACAACAAGCTGTGTATTGTTTTACATTTAATTTCTTGTTATATATGGATTTTTTTCCTTGTCACAAAAGGCAGAGTTGCTGATATGTATTTTTCACTTTCAAATTGTGTGGTGAAAACCAAATATGCAAAAAATACTTCTACCTGTGTATTCTTTCAGTATTAGTATTATTGTTAGCCTCTTCTCATTCCTCATTGAATGTTGATCATGTTAGAATCATATGTGGGGAAACACCATTCTGTACCTTTTGGGCATCGTAATTCATTGTTGACTTCTGTGTAAACACACATATAGACTCATAACTGCAGATAAGCCCATAGTTTTCCCTTTTTAACATTTAATATGCCTTTTATAGGTAATATTTTTATATCTGACTTCGTTTATTATTGCTGCAAATACTATTGCAAGGTAGAACAGTTGTTTTGTAGATACTTGTGCTCTACATATTCACATGCAATTACTGATTTTTGCTAGTTATAAGAATCTTATAATTACTAGCTCATCATCAGAGGAGCTGAGATGGCTATTCATATCTGTAAAGTGTCCCCATGAGGTACAAGAACAACTCAGTTTATTTTGCAAAGCATTTTCTTGTTAGAGAGGTAGGATTGGTAGGTGGATGGCAATAGCTTCTTTATTATTAAGTCTAGTTTGAGCACGTGTTACTTCATTTCAGAAAAGACTGGATTAAAATCCAGGGTGTCCTCACACATTGCTCTTCCTGGATCATTTTGCTTCATTTCCTTCTTTTTCTCTCTTGATTTCTTTTTCTTTATTTCTTTCATTTTTTTTTTCTTCCTCTGTAAACTAAGTAGCTATGTGGCAAACTTTTTTCTTTAAGGAGAATTAACCTATTTTAATGGTTATGGACATGCAAGGTATAATAATATTGACGTATAGATCCCTACTACTCTTATCCTATGACATTCTATTTTGCCATTTTTTCACCTAAATTTATAATTTAGAGACCCAAAAAGTGGTAGTCCTTCTTATCTTTTTCAAGAGTAATAGCTTATCCTGGTTTTGCCTGGAATAGTACTAATTTATATCTTTTGTCCCAGCATCCTTTTTTATTTAGTATTTGTAGTAGATATTTAATGTTTAATGAATTACTATTACTAAAAGTTGCATTAAAATGAGCCTGAGTAGGTTTGGTAGATTTTTACTTCCAGCTGCTACTATTACCTAGTCTAGTGATAGATGAGATACATGTGCAATAATGAGTTCTATCTTTGACAGGTGGTAAAATCTGAAAGGAATCTACTAAGTAGACCTCTCTTTCCCTAACCCTTCTCAAATACAATGTGACCAACTTATTCCTTTAATGACAGTTTTGGGGCAGGGATCTCCATGATTGGACGTGGGCTAAGACACAAACGACTAGAAGCAATTAACTCCTTCTGGTATCAGGTGATGGTAAGAGATAGGTCTGATGCCACTGCTCTTATTACCCACTTTGGTACCAGCCTGTTGTTTCATGTTCATTGCTGCAGCTTGCAAAATTCACAAGAATAGCAGTAGGTGCTCTCAGTGGGAAATTACAGGTTATGTGAGCTGAAATAGTGGCTGGGCAGTCCTATCTTAGAATGTGTAGAGCAGCAGTGATGGAAATGTTCTATAAGCTCCACTTTCCATTATGGTAGCCACTAGCCACTTGTGTCTACTGAGCACTTAAAATTAGTTTAGTACAATTAAGAAACTGAATTTCTAATTTATTTCATTATTTCATAAGACTTTTATTTTGCAACAAACACTTTTGACAACAATTACTTTAAAAAATAGGTACATATTTAATGAAAGTATACACTTAAGAAATTTTTATTTTGGTTTTTTAATATTTTTCTGTGTCATTGCTCAGCAACCAACATAAAGGCGCAGACAGTGGGTGGTTAGATTGATATGGAGTGGAGGAGGGTTTACAGAATGGTTGTGGTAAAAAAACAAAAACAAAAACAAAACGACAAAAAAAAAAACGTGAAACGTTAAGAATGCTTGCTAGAGAGTGTTTGAAATGACGCATTGTGGATTTTGAATTTGATAAGGAAGTGAAACCATACGAGGATAATTACGAAGAATGAGAAGGGCTAAATGAAGTGTTGATAATAAGTATGGAGGATTAAATTGATAACAGGAATAAGTTTTGTTATAAAAATGATATACTGAGGTTTATTTTCATAGTTGATTAAACTATTCTAGGTAATAAGTTCCAAGTCAGAATCTTTGAAAAAAAAATTGCTAAAATATTAAGTGGATGAGATCATTCAGGAAGGTAAGGAACCTTGCTGGTAGGTAAGTCCACATGAGTGAAGTTATCTAGGTGATGGCAAGAATAGTGAAGAAGACAATGGAGACAAGTGCGAAAGTCCTCTAGAAGGGAGCCTAGCTGGAAAAGAGGGAAGTGGATCATAGCACAGGAGAAGCTGGTAAGAGAATATAATATTGGACTCATGAATTGCCACTTTTGAAAGAGTGGAAAAGTGGTTTGGGAGAACAGCGAAGAGTTGTAAGAACTCCAACATTTTTTTTCTAAACCTTTTACAGGTGTAAGAAAAGAGTATTATTTTAGTAATTCTACTTTATCTGCTTTAGTTAGGTATTTGCCCTCTGAGCTTATCTTTGTTTCTCCAGTGCCTGAATTAAGGTACCTAATAAATGTTTGCTCACGAAATGCTAAGAGTGCAAAATTCTTTCAGTGTCCTGGAATTGTAGAACAAAGAGTATTGCTTAGACACTTTAAAAAAGTGATTTGAAAATTAGTAAAAGGAACTGTTACTTTAACACAATTGTATTTTCAAAATATAGAATTAATTACCCCAATTTTAATTAGACATGTTTGTATTTCAAAAGGTAATACAGGAAATGCATTATATAACTTTTTACATAAATTAGTGGATTAAGGGTAGCTGGGATATTTGGGAGACTTTTTGATTTTTAGAGGTTGACAAGAGGGTATTGCAAAATTGATGCATATCTTTCAGACCTTTCAATGGTTATTACAGCTCTAATCTCTGGCAACACCTTATTTTATTGTTCCCTTTCATTGGCACATTAGGCTCTTGAGGGAGGAATTGTAGCACATTAATTTTGGGCAAGATAGATAAAGAAATCTTCAGTAATTTAAGGTAAAATTTTTAGCCATTGCTCAATGAGCAGATGAAAAATGAAAGACAATTTTGTAAAAGTAAAACTATAGGGGTCAAAAGCTTTAAACAAACATTTACTGATATTTTCCTAAAAAGAGGTTGAGAGAGGGAGACAATATAGCTTTTATTTTGGATGAGTGTTTTAGGACTCAGTAAATTTGAAAAATACCAAGGGTAAATATTAGTGGATCCAGAATTGGCAATGAACTGTGTAGACACTACTGTAAGTATATATCTCCTTTAATGCTCACTATCATCTTTCTGATGAGGAAGCTAAAGGCCAGAAAAGGAAAGTAACTTGTTCAAGGGTTATGAAACCTAATATATATGTATGTGTGTGTGTGTATGTGTGTATATGTGTATACACACACACACACACACACACACACACACACACAGTGTGCCAAAAAGCATATACACATTTAAGAAAGGAAAAAAAACTGTATTAAAATTGTAATACTCTATATATACCAATAACAAAAGATAAATACAAATCATGTGTATACATTTTTTTGGCACCCCCCCCATGTATATAGTATATGTTTAAATTTGTATTGTTATATATACAGATCTTACAGGTACCTTTCAATAGTTTTAACAGATGTATTCACCTGTGTGACAACAGCCCAATCAAGATATAGATCATGTCTGTTCTCCAGAAAGTTTCCTTGAAGGTTACACAATTCCTTCGAAAAGTTTTGGACATCAGTTTGTCCTTTTCCAACTCCACCTCCACATTACTTGCGTTAAAAGGGATATGGAAGTTGAATTTATTTTATCATTTGTATTTTTAACTAACAAAAATTCTTGTTTTCTGACCACTTTTTTCAAAGCAGCTTGTTCTTGTTTTATTCAACTATATTTTATGAGAAAAAAATTTAAGTGTACCATTCTGTTCCCTGAATTATCTTCATTTCTACTATGATTATTTGGTTTGTTTTACATTTTTGGATCTTTTCCCAAATATCTGTTGTTTTTGGTTTTCCATTAATATTTTGAGATGAAGAACTAAGTTGATAAGTAACGGTTATCTAGCTGGTATTTTATTTTTTCTGAAGTTGTATAAGTCTGTTCTCTGGCAGGCCTCTCCCCTGAAAAAGGGTGGCTATGGATGTGTTCAGTGTAGGTGAGCAGTGTTTCAACAGTGACCTGTAGGTTGTATGGGTAAGTTGGGAACCTGTATATATGTCAAAGTAAGGAGGGCTTTCTTTTGTTTGGTAAAGTGCTTTAATATTTAATTTCTATTAGGAATGATCTCTTCTCACCATCAAAATCCTAATGTCTGTTATGATATACAGAGTTAACTCCTGTTTGTATTCTGTTTGTCTCTCAGACACTGACATTCTTATAAGGAATGTACCCAGATAGGTGGCCTACTTCCTTTAGAGGGCAATTCTTGGGCTTTGGCGTGATGGTAAAACCCACAACTGCCAGCCTTGGGAAAGGGGCGTGCCCTACCTTCCTCAGTGAGCCCAAGCGCTGTTTCTAAAATAATTAACCTGATGATTGCCACTTGGCCTTTTCCTGCTGTTTGTATTAGATGAAGGGGTGGTTCTTTGGGCCTCCTTGAAAGAACTGTGAATACCTCTAGTGTCTTGGATTGTGATTTTTCTCTTTTAATTTCTCTGCTAATTTGTTCCCATCTAATTGATTTCTCTGCTAATTTGTTCTCATTTATCTGCCTTGAATTTCTCAAAATTTCTGATCCACCAATATCACCGTTTCTTATTTTTCAGCCTTATTATGCCTTCATTCTTTTGTAAAACTGTGTTGTCATTCATCTCACTGGTATGTTGAAAAATAAGAAAGATAGATAAATGTGCTTACTCACTGCCTTGAGCCATGGCCTGTTTTCAAAATTCCATCTTGAGTGCAATATCTGATCTAGTTATCTAGAAATTAGAAAATTGATGGAGGCTATATAACTGTCACATAAGTTTGGGAGAGGGCTGAATCCCTTTGTTGTGGGTTTTTTAAACCAGGCGTTTTTTTTCCCTTTTTTTTCCTGTTACTAACGTGCTGGAAAGGATGTCTTTAAGAACGTATATGCCACTAGTGTAAGTTTGGGCTGAAATCCAGGCAGGCGTTACCAAATTTTAGTGTTATAATCTTGGGTACACAGGTTTACTCATCTATAACATTGGCAGAGGCAGTTATTACCTTCTTCATAGAGTTTTTTTGGGGAATCAAATCAGATAAATACTTAAGCCTGGCATATAGAAAGTCTATCAAAAATACTTATTCTTAGGTATTTTTAAATTGCTTCTCTTCAGGAAAATGTTAGTGATCAATTTTGATAGCTCTTTCCTTATAGAACAGGTAAATTTCATCAAAGTTAGCTATGAAGTAGTTTATTATAAAATTTCACAGTGATTCTTTTTGTAATACTGAAGATGCATTTGCAGAGGAAAATCCTCCTGTTATGTGAGTTAAAAACTTTTGGAAGAGGTTTGTTGGTGGTTTGTTGGAATAAGTAGCAAGCATACTTGCAGGGGTTTGGCTACTAAAGATTGTTGTTCCCTTATTAGGAAGCACCGACTTGAGTAGTATAGCTCTTTGCATTATTGGGCTCACAGAAAGCCAGTAAATAACACTCATCTCATTGTGTCATTTCTGTGTGTGCACTTCTGTAAAGCTGTAATAAATATGATGTATATTTTTATGGTCTGTTTAAATGTTTGTAACACTCCCCCCACCACCACCACCCCACTTCTACTGGTGTCTCAAACTCTGAAGTTGTCCCAAAACCCAACTTCTTATTGTCTTTTACATGAATCCCCTTTATTACTGAACTAATTCTATTTTTTAAACTACAAATCTTGATATCCATAATTCCTCAAAATCTTGTCACTTAGACCTCTGCTATTCTGACTTCTTATAATTATAAGTTAGTTTTTACCTGTTTTAAAACTTTGCCTTAATGGAATCATACAGCATGCCTGGATTTTTTGGCTTAACAGTATGTCTATGAAATACATCCATATTGCATGTTTTAATAGGTTGTTCATTCTCATGGCTGTATAGTATTCGATTATATGAATGTATTACAATTTATCCATTATATTGTTGTTGGACATTTGTGTAGTTTTTAGTTTTTGGTTATCACAAGTGCTTTATTGCTTTATTTTCATGTTTACATAGAGTCCATCTATGAACATTCTTATACACATCTTTTGTACAAATTATATTCCTATACATGTGAATGTATGCTATTGGATATATACCTAGGAGTGGAATTGATGGGTTGTATTCATTTGTTTGGCTTCAATAGATATTGCAAATAGTTTTTCAAAGTAGTTATACTAATTTATACTTTTACTATGTAGTGTAATTTTAGAGATTCAGTTCTCAATATCTGTCAACATTTAGTGTATTGTTTTTTAATTTTAGCTATTCTGTTGTGTGAGTAGTGGTATCACATTTTTGTCTTAATATGGTTGTCTGAAGACTGGTGAAGTTGAATACCTTTTCATGTGTTCAGTGACCTTTTGGGTATCCTACTTTTTACTTTTTATGTTAGTCTTTGGTCAAATTTTCTGTTAGATTGCCTGCATGTTTTATAGTAATTTGCAGGAATTCTATTTATATTCTGGATATAAGTCCTGTATTGGAGACCTGTATTGTGAATGTCTTCTACCTTGTGTCCTGCTTAAGAAATATTTGTCTTCCCCAGAGTTATAAAGATATTCTGTCATCCCCACCCCCCCCTTTATTAGTTTACTTTCATAGTTATATCTGAAGTATATCTAGAATTGACCATTGTATATAATGTGAAGTTGGAGTCAAGATTTTATTTTTCTATACAACTATCCATTTTACCCAGCACCATTTATTAAAAGACCATTAAAAAACTTCAGTATTGCATCTTATTACTACCTTTGTCATGGATGAACTGGCTAAATGTGTATGTCTGTTTCTGGACTCTTTATTTTCTTCCACTCATTGATCAGTTTCTCTATTTTTGCACCAATACCACACTTAATTTCAATGACTGTATTTTAAGTCTTGATACTTTATACTTCTTTCTGCTTTCTTTTTTAAAGAGTTTTTATTGGGGAATTGGGAAGGGGAACAGCGTTGGGAAATTGGGAAGGGGAACAGCCAAGTTGTCCTTCAGTCTTAATTGTGGAGGGCGCAGCTAGCTCAGCTCCAAGTCCAGTCACCATCTGGCCACCCATTGGCAGCTCAGGGAAGCTCAGCTCACGGTGCCATGTTCAATCTTCATTGCGGGTGGGCATAGCCCATCATGTCATGCGGGAGTCGAACCAGCAACCTTGTTAGGACCACGTGCTCTCCCCAGCTGAGCCATCCTGCCACCTGTTGGCAGCTCAGTGGCAGCTCAGCTTGGGTGCAGCATTACTGGCCAATTTGGGAATCGAACCAGCAACCCTGTTGCTCAGAGTTTGTGGTCTTAACCAACTGAGCCGGCCAGCCCTATACTTATTTCTTATGCTTGAGTCTTGATGTCATATACGTGATGTACTTAAAATCCTTCAGCTTTGTTGTTCAAGGTTGCTTTGGGTGTTCTTGACCCTTTTTTTGCATTGCCAAATGATTTTAGAATAACCTGTCAATTTCCACAAAAAGCACTATTGGGGTTTTGATTGTGATTGTGTTGACTTTATATGTCAATCTTGGGAGAATCCTTTATAGATAAATTTTCAATTTCATGAACATGGTATATTCCTCCATTAATTTAGCTTACCTTTACTTTATCTGAACACCATTTTATAGTTTTCTGTATAGAGATTGTGAACATCTTTCATTAGATATATTTCTAGAATTAGATTTTTAAATACTAAAAATGGTATCTTTTAAATTTTTATTTTCTGATTGTTGCTAACATATAGAAACAATGGATTTTTGTATGTTGACCTTGTATACAGCACCTGGACAAAATTACTTGTTAATTCTATTAGTTTGTATGCAATCATATTATCTGTGAATGATGATCATTTCTCTCTTTTGCAATTCTCTCTTTTGTTTTTCTTGCCTTAAGGTACTGGCTAGGACTTCCAGTACAGTGTTGAATTAAAGTGCTGATAGTGGTCTTTCTTGTCTCATCTCACTGGGAACTCTTACTGTAGGAGTGTGTTTTAAGACACTTGGTAAAATTAAGAAAGTTCTCTTTTACTCCCAGTTTGTAAAGAGATTTTGTCCTGTATCAATATTGAATTTCATCACTTTTTCTGCATCTGATCCTTTCTGCTAGTGATCCTTTCCCCTCCCTTTTTTGGTTAATAAGATAAATTACATTAATAGATTCTGATGTTAATCAGCCTTGCATTACTAGAATAAAACCCCGTTGGTCATGAAATATATGTTTTATGCAATGCTAGGTTTGAGTTGCTATTATTTTGTGTAGGATTTTTACTCCTGTGTTCATGAAAGAGACTTTCCTATATTTTCCTTTCTTGTAACGTGCTTGACAGGTTTTGGTATAAAAGTCACATTGGTTTCATCAAACAAGCTTCAAAGTTTGTTTTTGTTTTCCATTCTGTGGGAGAGCTTATGCAGTGAAGCTATGTGTAAGTTTTCTTTGAGGGAGGGTTTTAATAACTAACTCAATTTTAATCAAAATAGGACTATTTATGATTTTCTTCCATACTGTGTATCAGTTTTGGTAAGTTATGTTTTTCAAGTAATTTTCTCATTTCATCTAAATTATCAATTAAATTAGTGTAATGTTCATGATCGCCTCATTATCTTTTAGGGCATCATTTTCGGTGGTGTAAAATTGTGTCCCCTCTGTTTTCCCTTGATTAGTCTGACTAAACCTGTCAATTTTTTTATTTTTCAAACAGCCAGCTTTTCGCTTTGTATTTTGTCTATTGTACATCCCATCCCCCCAACCCCAACCCACCCCCGCTGCCCTGCAGTCATTGGTTTCTGCACATACTTTTATTATTTCTTCTACTTTCTTTGGGTTTGACTTATATTTTTTCCCCCAGCTTTTTTAGATGGAAGCTCAAGTGTTTGATGTTCAGTTTTCCTTTTTTGCCACATCCATGAAAGGTTGTACATTTCCTAAGCATTGATACAGTTATGACTTAGAAATTTGGAAATGTCTTATCTTTACTGTCATTCAATTGAAAATGTTTCTGATTCCCATTGTGATTTCTTTTTTCACCCATAGGTCATTATTTAGTATACTATTGTTTAATTTCTGGGGAATTAGATATTTTGTAGCTATTTTTTGCTTATTGATTATCATTTAATTCCACTATGCTTAAGGAAATTTGTTTGCAAGGTTTTCTTTATCATGCAATAATATGGTTGGTTTTGGTAAATGTTTTCTGTGCAGTTGAGAAGAATTTGCATGCTTTTGCTGTTGGGTGCCATGTTCTCTCTATACATGTACCAGGAGTGCCAAAAAAATGTATACAAGTGGACACTTTGGTCAGCGTTGCTCAAACAGTAGTTCACCGTCATCAGAAGTGTCTGGACGCTGATGGTAACCACTTTGAGCACCTCTTGTAATTGCAGAAGTCAAACGTAATTTGTATTCATCTTTTGTTATCAGTATATACTGAGTATTACAATTTTAATACAGTTTTCCTTTCTTAAAATGTATACATTTTTTGGCACCCTGTGTGTGTGTGTGTGTGTGTGTGTGTACACACACATATATACACACAGACACACATGGATGTCTAGGCTGTTCTTTTAATTATTGAGAGAAGTAAAGTCTCCTGTGATTTTTGGAACCAATGCTATTGCATACAGACACATTTAGAATTATGTTTTCAAAATTGACCTTTTTTATCATTTTATTATGTTTCTTTTTACCTTTCCTAATGCTTCTTACTTTAAAATGTGTTTTGTCTGATCCTAGTATAGCTGTACCTGCTTTTTTTTTTTTTGGCTAGTATTTGTAAGGTATGTATTTCCTATCCTTTTAACTTAAACCTTTCTTTACCCTTATATTTAAGTCTTCCCAGACAGTAAATACTTGCGTTGCTTTTTCCTCACACAGCTTCCCAAAATGTTAACACCACATCGAACCCATATTAAACACCAAGTAAATATAAAAATCTTGTTATTATATTAAATAACATAACAATATTAAACGTACTGAAACCAAGAAATTAACATTGGTATAATACTGTTAACTAACTGAAGACTTAAATCAGATTTTTACCAGTTTTCCCACTACTGTCTTTTTACCATTCCGAAACCTGACATTACACTTAGTTGTTATGCCCTTGGTTATCTGGTTATTTAATCCAGTCTGATAATTGGAGTGTGTAGCCTATTTACATGTAAATGTACGGTAATTGTTTTTATCTATTGGGTTGTCGGAAAAGTCATGATGTATTTTTGCAACGAAAAACATAGAAAAAATATGTCATGATTTCCGACAACCCAATATTATATTTTGTTATGCTATTTTACTTTTCTTTTAGTGGTTACCCTACTGATGACAGTATGCTTCACTGATGTATTATAGCTAATACTAATACTTAGGTTTGCCACTTTCCCAAGAATGATAGGCCCTTGGAACACTTTTTATTCCATTTACCCCCATGCCTTTTACATTATTGTTGTCATGCATTTTAATTGTACACATATTTAAGCTCCACATGACATTACAATTGTTGTTTTGTTGACAGTTTTGGAAAATTCTCATGTATTTATCTTTTCTTATTGCAACTCCACTTACACTATGTTATACTTTCACTGTGTCTCACATTTGTCTTAGGTTCCTTTTGTATTTTTCATGATTTTTTTTCTGATTTAGTGCAGTTATCTATTGACCTTTAAAGTTTATAGTCTGTTTAGTCTTTTATTAAATTTGTATATTAGGTTGTTAATTTCAGTTTTCCAGTTCTAGAATTTCTACTTGATTCTTTCTTAAAGAATTAAATTCTTGATAAAATTTTCACCTATTTTTCCCATCTTTTTCTCTCTACTACAACATATTAATTACAGTTATTTCAGAGTTCTTGTCTTCTGACTTCTGTCTGAAAGTTCTGTTGGTCTGTTTTTGGTGCTGTTTTTTCTCTCCTAGTTTTCAGTCATAGGAATCTGTCTTTTGACATCCTGGTAATTATTAATTGAATACCATCCATTATGAAAATTGTAAAGGCTCCAGATGATATATTCTTTCATAGAGGATTCATTCTTTCTTCTCTTAGATATAAAGCATAGGGGCTGATAAATTTGAGACAGTCAGGGACTCTGTGAATCAAGACTGAATTAAGGCTATTTGTCCATTTGATTTGTCCTTCTTATGCAGCCTATGTTTCCATAGCCTGATGTTCTTACTTGAGTCTCTGTCAGGTCTTGACTCTAATCCTTGTCTCCTCAGCAGTATGAGATATGTGAAAATATTGCTGTGCTTTTTGAAGGCTTCCTTCTTGGCATCCTGCTCCATGCAGCGTCAACATTCAGCAGAAATATTAAAGGGCACTTTGCATCTGGATCTTAGCGCCTCGGGTATCCTACTTTTATTTCCTACCTATGAGGCCTACAAAATTTCCGCTGATATTTCTACCCCGTGGCAGCAGCCCTCAGCCTGGGCAAAACCTGGATTCTCACTCTGCTTTGTAACTGGAATCAGCAGATAGTCTTAGGGAAGAAAGTAGCTGTAGTGTATCAGCTTACCTTTAGATTATTCCCTCTTCTGTGGAATTTTGGGACCCCCTACCCTGATTGCTTGAGCAGCTCTAGATGCCTTTAAATAGATAGTTATTTTTATTTTTATCCAGGTTTTTCTACTTGACAGCAAAACTTAGTTCACCTGCCAACTATTACATCCTACTCAGAAGACCTCATGATAGCTTTTAAGTATTTTTAATATACATTAATTATTTGACTTAATTATTGCCACCCTTACCACCATTGCCCAAATTATTTATTCTCATATGTCACCTGTGAAGTCTTCCTTGCTATATGTCTTTTCTAGTACTCACTTGGTGCTATGTGTATTTATATATTATTTGATGTTATTCACTTAGCCATATTCGAGAAATGAGATGCTATAGTCCTTTAATAGACAAATGAAAGGCCCAATGTCTATAAGATTACAGAATTCATGACAAAACGATTCAGATTTGTCTCACTATTTCTATACTTGGTATTAAAATCTGTGCTCAGTTTGTAGTCTTCTTATAATTTGTTTGCTTCCTATAGAATCCAGCTGAGGAACTATCTTCAGGACATGCTGCCTATGCTGACAGTACTTCATTATTTCTCCATACATTGCACTTTCCTATTATATTGAAAGTATCCCAGCATGCATTGTCTCACCTGCTATATTATAGTCTTCTCCAGAGTAGGGACTATAATTTATTCATCCTTGTACTTTAAGATTCATTAGATTGCATAATACATCTAGTATATTATAAATGTTTATTGCACTCACATGAAGTCATATGCTTAATTCAAAGACATTTAGGAAATTCATGATACATGTATTATCACCTTTATGAACATTTATTGTGGCCTAATTATTCTTCCTGATAACAATCTTTGCAAAACTGTTGAACATTATATATTGTTACATATTAACTCATTTCCTTTCATAATGTAATCAAAATCATTAGATATATATTGGGATGTCAGAAAAGTCATGACACATTTTTGCAATGAAAAACATAGAAAAAATACCTCATGACTTTTCCGACAACCCAGTAAAATCGCTTTGACCTCAGACAGTATTTTTAGTTATAATTTCACAAAGCAGTTCAGATAACTTTTAGTATAAATATGGTAATATTTTACAGTTGTAGAATGATTTACATTTTGTTAGTTGAAGAATTAATAAACAAAAATGCTGTGTGATTAACATTACAGTTGATTAAGCTAGCTCCTGGAAGACCTAGTGCTGATTACAGATGACACTACAAAAGAGATTACAGATGATCTCATAAACATGGTAGTCACATTTTATAACTGGATAGAATTTTGATAATATTCTTCAGAGAGTGATTTTAAAAAACTACTTTGCTGGATAATTCATATAGTTCATTTGTCTGGAAGCTCAGTAGCTAACATTAGGAATACTGTACAAGTCAAGACAGTTATTCAAAAAGCTTAATAATTTTGAGCCACTAAAAAATAATCTGTTTAGTATTTTATTCTGTAATAGTGACCAATTTAGACTCTGTGGTTAGAGAAGAAACTTTATAATTGCTTCCATTACTTTTTTTTTTTTTACTTTTTTTTAGCTGAGCCTTCCTGCCACCTGTTGGCAGCTCAGCAGCAGTTCAGCTTGGGCCTGGCATCGAACCGCTGTTGCTCAGAGCTCAAACTCTTGAGCGAGCTCTTAACCAACTGAGCCACTTGGCCGGCCCTCCATTACTTTTTTTAATCAAAGAAATATGTGTGTATCTGTGAGTATGTATGTGCATATATATATTTTTAGTGAGGTAAAATTCATATAACAAAATTCACCATTTTAACAGTTTTAAAGTGTACAATTTAGTGGTTTTTAGTACATTGACAGTACTGTGCAACCAGCACCACTGTAGTCACAGAACATTTTTATTACTCCAAAAGGAAACCTCATATCCATTGAACACTCACTCCCCAGTTTCCCCTCCCTCCAGCCCTGGACAACCACTAATATGTTTTCTGTTTGTATGTAACTGCTTATTCTACATATAAATGAAATGTGTGGCCTTTTGTGTCTTCCATTTTTCACTTAACATATTTTGAGAATCATCCATGTGTAGCATATTTCAGTACTTTATTACTTTTTAGTGCTACATAATATCCCATTATGTAGATATACCACATTTTGTTGATGGTTATTTGGAATGTCTATCTGTGGACTGATTTTAGCCAGTAACCTTTTGGCTGTTGTAAATAGTGCTGCTATGAACATTCATGTACAAGTTTTTGTTTGAACACCTGTTTTTTATTATTTTGAATATATACTTAGGAGTAGAATTGCTGGATGGTAATTCTGTATTTAACTTTTTGAGGAACTGCCAACCTGTTTTCCACAGTGGCTAAACCATTTTATATTTCACCAGCAGTATACAAGGTTTCCAATTTCTCTGTATCCTCACCAACACTGGTAATTTTCTTTTCTTTTTTTTTTTATTACAGCCATCTTAGTGCCTATTTTTTTCTCTTCTTTGACTTTTATCACTTTTACTGTGATGCGTTTGTGAATCTGTGCATTTATCTTAGAGTTTGTCAGGCTTTTAAAATTTACCTATATTAGTGTTTTTCAATAAATTTGGGAATTTTTCAGCAATTATTTAAAATGTTTTGTGCTTTTTTGTCACTCCTTTTTGTACTCTCATTATACTTATGTCAGTGTGCTTAATAGTGTTCTACATTTCTCTGAGGATCTGTTCATTTTTCTTTATTCTTTTATCTCTAGATTGTATAATCTCTATTGACTCTCAGAAAGTTTAATAATTCTTCTGCCAGTTCATATCTACTATACATGAACATAGCCCCTTATGAAGTGAATGTATTTTTTCCTTTTTCAGGTATAGTTTTGAACTCGAGAATTTCCTGTATTTTTAAAACAATTTTACCTCTTTATTGGTATTCACCATTTTTTGAGACATTGTCAACACACCTTCCTCTACTTAAACATGGTTTCCTTTAGTTCTTTAGGCATATTTACAGTGGCTACTTTGAATGCTTTGTTAAATCCAGCATTTTGCAATCATAGACAGTTTCTATTACCTACTTCCCCCCATTATATAGGTCATAATTTCCTGTTTCTTTCCATATCTCATAATTTTTTTTATCAAAACTGGACATTCAGGCATACCTTGCAGATGTTGCTGGTTCGGTTCCATTCTACCACAATAGAGCAAGTATTGCAATAAAGCAAGTCACAAATTTTTTGCTGGGGGAGGGTCTTGCCTTCGATTTTCTAAAAACTCAACATCTGTGAAACACAATAAAGTAAAGTGCAATAAAACAAGGCATGCCTATAATGTAGAAATTATTGGAACTGGTTTTTCCCTTCCAGTATGTGTTATTGTTTCTTGCTTCTTATTTGTTTAGTGAAAGGCTGAGTATTTTGGTGCAGTCTGTTTTTCCCTCCTTCCACCCCCCTCCCTCCCTAACACATGCACACACACAAACACTTTTTAAAAAATTAAATTTATTGGGGTGGCAATGGTTAGTAAAATTGTAGATTTCAAGTATATAGTTCTATAATACACACCTATATATTGGGTTGTCGGAAAAGTCATGACATATTTTGTCTGTTGTTTTGTTTTGTTGTTTATGTCATTTATTTATATAAAGAACAAAGATCAATCAGTGATATATTGCCTGTTTTGTTCGATAACTTTTTGCCATCTTTCAGTGAGCTTCATAATTCCTCGTTTGTACAAGGACCTGTCTTTATTTGTGAATAACTGAACAAGGTGCTGATTTACAGCCTCATATGAATTGAACGTTCTACCACGCAAGGAGTTTTGAAGAGAGCAAAACAAGTGGAAGTCTGGGCTGGCCGAGTGGCACATTGGTTAGGAGTTGGCTTGGGACGCCAGCTCTGAGCAGCAGGGCCCCGGTTCGGATCCCACATTAGGGCCAGTGATGCTGTGCCCTCTACAGATAAGATGGTGAACAACAGCTCTACCTGGAGCTGGGCTGCCATGAGTTGCCGGCGGCGGCGGTAGGCTGCATGGGGCTCCCGTAAGCTACCGTGAGTGGCTGGCAGCCGGCGTGAGCTGCCAAGAGCTGCTGTGAGCTGCTGTCCAGTGGCTGGCGACTGATCTGTCTCACTTGGGAAGAGCGCAATGATAATACCAACATGGGCCAGTGAAGCAACATCCTCCACAACTAGACTGAAGAACAAAAGGACAGCAACTTGTCTGTTCTCCTCCCTAGTAGATTTTCTTGAATGTATTTTCTCCATTTACTCTATGACCCCAGAACCATCTCCAGAGACTTTAAATGGTTGTTCTTTTATAATTTTCACCTGTTTCAATGGAGACGAAATCCATGGAGTTCCTCAAGCTGTCATGCTGCAAGTTTTTTTTATTCTGTCTTTTTACTGGTTATAGGTCTGTTCAGATTTTCTGTCTCTTCTCAAGTCAGTCTCGATAATTTGTGCTTTTTAGGAATTTGTCCATTTCCTCTAGGTTATTTAATTTGTTGGTATACAATAATTCATAGTATTCTCCTATAATCCTTTTTTATTTCTGTAAGGTTGATAGTAATGCACCACTGTCTTTTATGATTTTAGTCACTTGAGTCTTCTTTTTTTTTCGGTCAGTCAAGCTAAAGGTTTGTCAGTTTTGTTAATCTTTTTAAAGAACCAATTTTTATTTTATATCAATTTTTCCTGTTGTTTTTCTGGTCTCTGTTTTATTGAGAACTTTATAAAGTTCTCTATCTTTGTTATTTCTTCCCTTCTATAAGCTTTGAGTTTAGTTTGCTCTTCTTTTTCTAGATCCTTAGGTGTGAAATTAGCTTATTAAATTGAGATCTTTGTTTTTTCAAATGTAGGTGTTTACAACCACACATTTCCATGTGAGTGCTGCTTTCATTGCATCCTATAAATTTTGGTATGTTGTGTTCTCATTTCCTTTTGTCTCAAAGTATTTTCTAATTTTTCTTGTTTCTTTTTTGCTCATTGGGTGTTTAAGAATGTGTTATTTAATTTCCACATATTTGTGAATTTTCCAGTTTTTCTTTTGTTACTGATTTCTAGTTTCTTTCTGTTGCAGAGAAGATACTTTGTATGACTTCAGTCTTTCATACATTTTTAGACTTGTTTTGTGGCCTAGCATATTGTCTAAATAGGGAGTGTTTCATGTGCACTTGAAAAGAATGTATATTCTGTTGTTGTCTGGTGAGTGTTAGGGCTAGTTGTTTTTTAATGTTGTCCAGGTCCTCTATCTCTTTATTGAGCTTCTTGGTTCTGTACATTATTGAAAGTTGGATATTGATATCTCCAACTATTGTAAAACTTTCTATTTCTTTTTAATTCTGTTGTTTTGCTTGATATAGTTTGGAGCTCTGATGTTTGGTGTATATATATTTATTGTTGTCATATCTTGATGAATTGACCCTTTTATCACTATGTAATGTCCTCCTTTGTCTCTTGTAACAATTTTTTACCAAAGTTTATTTTGTCTTAATATTAGTATAGCTATCCAGTTCTCTTTTGGTTATTTGCATGAAATATCTTTTTCTATTTTTTCACTTTCAGTTTTAGTTTTGTTTTTTCTTTAAAGATTTATGAGGAATTTGGGAAGGGGAACAGTGATGGAGAATTGGAGAAGGGAAACAGCCAAGTTTTTGTTCTTCATTCTTAGTTGTGGAGGGCACAGCTAGCTCAGCTCCAAGTCCAGTCGCCATCTGGCCGGCTGGCAGCAGCTTTCAACTGCTCAGCTCAAGGTGCCATGTCCAATCTTAGTTGCGCGTGGGGGTAGCCCACTATTCCATGTGGGAGTCGAACTGGCAACCTTGTTAGGAGCACATGCTCTCACCAGCTGAGCCATCCTGCCACCTATTGGCAGCTCAGTGGAAGCTCAGCTCGGCGCAGCTCACTGGCCCATGTGGGAATCAAACAGGCCACCCTGTTGCTCAGAGCTCGCGCTCTTAACCAACTGAGCCACTCATCCGGCCCATTTATTTTTGATTTCCATAAATGTGTGGCACCCCACCACACCCTCCCCAACCCAAAAAAAAAAAAACCCAAAGAACATTTTCTAGTTTTGTAGAGATTGATTCTGTGTTGTGATACTCCTTAAACTCAGCGAGCTCATTTACAACTCTGTCTTAGTCTTCACTTTCTGATTGCTAGCCACCTAAAGGTCAGCCAAAGTTTAGGATCTTCTCACATATTTTCTAAGCATGTGTGTCGTCCCAGGTATGCACATGGTTTTTTAGTTTCCCTGGTATGGGAACTTTTCAAAGCCTCTTTCCCCCAACTATCTCTCTCAGCTTTTTTCCCAGGCTTTCCTGTCTGGCTCTTGCTAGACCCAACTCTTAGGCCTTGCGCCTAATACATTTGCCTTTAAATGCTTTTGACAAATGGTGCCACCCAGAATGCAGCCTCTATCATGGGGAAGCTCCAGGGTAGGTGAAACAAAGGTACGCCGTTGAGCTAGCTTCAGGGAGTTACTAGACTGGACAAAGCACACAACCACACAGTTCTTTTAGAATATAGGTCTGTATAGCACCCTCTGACACCAGCAACCTGCACCAGGAATGTGGACCTGCTGTTGAACTGGGAAAGGGGCCACAGTGAATATGTTAAAATGCCAATTTCTCCCTAAAATTCAGCAGCTGCATTCATCATTAAACATTCCCCTGGTTGTAAGTATTCGTTTGAAGCCAGAGTTCCAAAAAAATTGATTCTGACAGTTTTTGCCAGCCTATTTATTGCTTTTGTGGAGTGATAAAGTTTTGGAATTCCCCACTTTGCCATTTTCTCTGATGTCTTTGTGCATATACTTTATTTCATATCTGTGAACTTCTATCTGTATAGTGTAAGATTCACAGATATATAAGGCGTGATCAAAAGGTATGGTAAATGTTTTTTAAAAATTGTTACAGTAAAAGACACATTGCCATTAATCCCCCTCAAATACTCCCCCTCGCTTTGAACATACTTATCCCATCGTTCTTGCCACTTTCTGAAGCAGTTCTGGAAGTCCTCTTTCATGTGAGTCTCTTTATTTCATCCTCAATCATGACAACGCTCCATGTCACACACCACTTCTGGTACGGCAATTTCTGTCAAATAAACACATCATGGTGTGTCCTCATTCACCGTGCAACTTCTGGATCTTTCCCAAAGTCAAAATGACCATGAAAGGTAGACATTTTAAATTGATTCAGGACATTGAGGCAGCCACGACAGCGCAACTAAAGACACTCACGCGAAGGACTTGTAGAACAGCTTCAGAAAGTGGCAAGAACAATGGGATAAATGTGTTTGAAGTGAGGGGTAGTATTTTGAGGGGGTGTATTTTGAGGGGGTTCATGGCAGTGTGTCTTTTACTGTAATAATTTTGTTTTTTATTTAAACGTTCACCATACCTTTTGATCACACCTCATATAATAAGAATGTGAAGAAATGCATTGGTAGGATAACACATTCAGGAAACAGCTTCTTGTAAGGGGAGGAGATTTGATGATGATGGGAGAATTGATACACAAGAATGGGGGGAAGATGGTTTGACATATGATGTATATTCTGAATATTTGAAATTCTTTATAATTAATGTAGCTGTGGGTGTGTCTATGACATACATAAAAACATTAAGTCTGACACACATTTTGTTAAAGTAGAAAATTACATATGTGTTTATTCCAATAAAAAGAGTCTTCCTTTAATAAGTAAAACTAGGAAACATCACACTTAACATTTTTTTAAAAAGCGTATTTAGAATATGAAAGAAGGCTTTACTTATTTGCTAATCGTTGTAGATTGCTTTTCTTAAATTATTCTCTAGGTCTCATTTTGGTTGTGCTCTCTTTCTGCAAGAACAAGAATAGAAGTTCCTGAACATCCTGATCTGCTATCTTTTTTTTTTTTTCTTTTGAAGAGAAGATAAAAATAGAATACTGGAAATAGTACTGAAATGAATTTTGGGAGATCTTTGTCTTTCTTCTAATATTTAACTAACAGTGTAAACTTTGATGGTTTATTTCTCTAGTCTAATCTATTTCTCTCATCTTGGTTCTCATCTGTAAAATAAGAATTGCACCAGATACATAAGGGCTATTTCAGCTCAGTAATATCAAGAGGGGCAGCATGATTCTGTGGAAGGGATGGGTATAGAATTTGGAGCCAGGTAAATTTGTGTTCAGTCATTTTCTGGTTACTTACATTGTAAAGTAAGCTTTCTAACTGACCTAATAATTTTCCCATGGTTAAGATGACATTATTACCACCCATCTCATAGAGTTGCTGAAGAAGAAACAATGTAGGTGTGCTCACAATGTCATGTCACCAGCAGTCTCCATACCCCTATCCCACAACTACATCATGTGAAGGAGTAGCTGGAAAGAAAACAAAAATCTTTATAACCTTTTATTTAGTTTGCTTTTATATATGAATTATTTTGTGAGTTACACTTGAGAAAGGTAATAACCCTTACAGAGGCGTTAAAAAACTATCTCTTCTTTACTCTCTAGGTGTGTAAACGTATTTGTTATTTATGTATTTTATTAGGATTAAATTAAATAGTGTCTTATAAAGCTTTTCTTTGACTTACCATCTTCTCTGCCAAAAACATCTCTCAATCTCTACTACTTTTATAAAACTGAGGTATTTTCAGGTATACTCTTTGATTTGTTTATATCTTGAATACTTCATTGAGAAAATTTAATACACTCTTAATAGTTGCATAGTTCTTCGTGTAAATATATCACAAAAACATAACTATGTTTATACTCAATTATCACAGTTGTAATACTTTTCCAGAATGAATCTAACAAAGAATTTCTGTTGATACTAATTGTAAAATTGTCTTGCAGAAAAGTTTTATCAGTAATATCTGCTTCTGTGCAATTTTGCTGAAGGATTGACAGTTTAAAATAATCTTTGATGATACTGTAGGTGAAATATGTTGTGGGTTCCTTCTGTATTTCATTGATTACAAATGAGGTTAAACTTTTTTTTTCTTTGTAGCTATTTTTCTACAAATTGCTTGTTCATCTCAATACCTCTTTCTGAATGTTTTTGAAATCATTCTTAGTTGCCAGAAACCATGTGTAAATGGTTCTCATGGACATCAAATAACTCCATAAGCATTTTTATATCAAATTAGTAGCTTATTATCTAATTCCTTTCCCTTTTTGCCAGAAATTTCACCATAAAAAATGAGAAGGGAGATTATTAAAACAACTTTACAATTTATGTTCCCACTAGAAATGTATAAGAGGGCCTGTTCCTATGTTGTCACCTGTCTTTTGGATTGTTGCCAGTCTGATAGATTAAAAAATGGCTTCTTAATTTAGTTTTAATTTGTATTACTCTAATTATGGGTAAAGTTCTTTTTCTGTGAAATATTTGTTTGAATTCTTTACTTTTTCTTTCTAATTTTTAGGAATTCTTTATATATTAGGAAGATGAACCCTTTATGTGTTGTGTGTATTGCAAATACTTCTCTTGGCTCATTGTTTTTAAAATTGGTCATGATGGTTTATTTTATCAGCTTATTTCAGAGCCACTGGCAAAAGTATTGACTAGGACACGGTCCTTTCACATATTCCTACCTCTTAAGTCTGAGTCATTACTCTTTCAGTACATTTATTAACTATGGATTTGCTTAAGAGAAATATGTAACTCATGTTTTTGCTCCTATTTCCACCCCCACCCCAGTTTTTCCAGCCTGGGGCTAGCTAGCCTAGAAAAACAGTAGCTTTGCTGTCAGATCAGGTGAATTAGATTTGGGGCTGGGAGTGGCGAACCTATGTCTTTGTCACGAAAAGTAGCAAACTCACTTTGAAGGAAAGGGGACAGCATGCAGCTTTGCTAACCAGGCCAAAAAATTATATATATATATATATATATATATATATATATATATATATTAAGAATGAAAAGCCAGAGACATCAGCAGCCACACAGTATCGTGGAGACAGGCAATTTACTAAAAAGAAAATCCATAGAGAAGCAAATCAGAATCCAGAGTTGCTACAGTATATTAACTAAAATAAAATGTCCAGCTTTAAGCCAATAGTTATGAGACATGTAAAGAAATGGGAAACTGTAATTCATATTCAGGAAAAAAAGCAGAAACCAGGCATATAACTATATACTATACAATTTTATTTACTGGAAATTTGTAGATAAGGTATAACTAAAAAGTAGATTAGTGATTGCCTAAATTTGGTGGTGGGAAGTACCTTTTGGAGTGATGGAAGTACTCTAAAACTGTATTGTACACAGCTTTATAAACTCACTAAATATCATTGATATGTACATTTAAAATGAGTGAATTTTGTGATACATAAGTTTTACCTCAATAATGCTGTTAAATATGGAGGGGGAACCAACATCTTTAAAATGATGGTACTCTATTATGGTCACAACTAACTGTTATAACTATGTGTATGCTGTTCTCTTTTTAAATAAAAGTAAATAACCATTTGTGGTTTATGAAAGTAACTGAAGAGAACAGCTGGAGGTACTTAAAAAAACAATACCTAATTTTTGTGTAGAAGTGAATAATTTTTGTTCAAGTGACAATGTGTAATGCTTTTAAATTGTTTATACACTATTCTTTGAGGCACTCTTCCATCATTCATCTACTGTAATTTTTAATTAAGGAACATCATTCTTCTTTGCCTCTTCTTTAATGCTGATTGTGATTTATAAGTGCTTCTGATAGAATATTTCCAGTGTTACCATCCTGACTTTCTTACCTGGCTGCCATGCTGATTTCTCAGTTCATTATGTTGTGCTGCAAGTATATTACATGATAGGAACTCTTGTGTGTGAGGAACCTACCTAAATTCATTTGGGTGAGTGTATTAGTATAGATACCATTATAGAAAAGCGAAATTACATAAACAATCTAATCATAAATAATTAATTGAAAAACTGTTTCATTTGAAGTTTTCCTTTCAGTTTTCACCATTGAGTATAATGTTGGCTGTGGGCTTCTCATAAATGGCCTTTATGGAGGTGCATTCTCTCTATACCTACTTTGTTGAGAGTTTTTGTCATGAATGGGTGTTGAGTTTTGTCAAATGCTTTATTCTGCATTTATTGAGATGATCATATGATTTTTATCCTTCATGTTGTTAATTTGGTATATCACATTGACTGATTTGCAGATGTTGAACCAGCATTGCATCCCTGGAATAAATCTCATTTGGCCATGGTATATAATCCTTTTAATGTATTGTTGAATTCAGCTTGCTAATATTTGTTGAGGATTTTTGCATCTGTTCATCAGGAATGTTGACCTGTAATTTTCTTGTGGTGTTCTTGTCTGGTTTTGGTATCAGGGTAACGATGGCCTTGTAAAATAATTTTGGAAGATCTCTGTCCTTCAGTTTTTTGGAAGATTTTGAGGATTGGTATTACCGTATTTCCCCATGTATAAGACACACCCTTTTCTGAAAAATTTGGGGTCTAAAAACTGGGTGCATCTTATACAGTGGTTGTAGATTTTTTTACTTGCATTTCCTACTTTTTTGCGCTTGTTGTCTTTGCTCTCATTGTTTCGTGCTTGTTTACCAGTATATTACAGTAGGTTACATTTTGCCACATTCTGCCCAGAAATGACTCAGAAAAGATTTTCATACAGTGCTGAATTCAAGTTAAAAGTGATCCAGTTTGCAAAAGTGAATGGAAATTATGCTGCTGAACGTAAGTTTGGTCCTCCGCCAACTGAGAAAACAATCCGAGACTGGCTATGGGAAGAAGAAACCCTGCTGAAAAACCTTCACAGCAGAAGGAGGCCATGAGAGGCAAGTCAGCAAAATGGCCAGATTTAGAGAGGGAATTGAAGATATGGATTGAAGAGCAAAGGGCAGTTGAAATTCCTGTGTCCACAAAGATGGTTCAGCATGAGGAAAGAAGAATTGCTGATGAAAAAGAAGTTACTGATTTCAAAAGAGGACACAATTGGTGCTTCAGGTTCATGAAACGGAATGGACTAAGCATGCGTACACATACCAGACTTGCCCAAAAGATGCCTGAAAGCTATGAGCAAAGGTCCTTGAGTTTCATCTTTTTTCATTCAATGTCAGAAGACACATCAGTTTGAGTTGGGACAGATTGCAAATATGGACGAAGTCCCCCTTCAGTTTGATGCCCCAAGTAACAGAACTGTTGATAAGAAGGGGGTGAAAACTGTAACTGTGAAGACAAGTGGACATGAAAAGAGCCATTATTCAATTGTTCTAGCTTGTTGTGCCAACGGAACCAGGCTGCCTCCTATGATGATTTTCAAATGCAAAACAATGCCAAAAGACATTCCTCGAGGAGTGATTGTCCATGTTCATGACAAGGGTTGGATGGATCAGGACGGGATGAAGATCTGGTTTGAGAAAGTTTGGAGCAGGAGACCAGGTGGGCTCTTACGCAAACCTGCCCTATTGGTGCTTGATTAGTTCAGGGCACACATAACAAAAAACACAAAGAAGATTGCTGCAGAGCAAAAAACAAAACTTGCTGTCATACCTGGAGGCTTGACATTCCAGCTCCAACCACTTGATGTCAGCATTAACAAACCCTTCAAAGCTGCCATGAGAGACGAATGGAACCAATGGATGAAGTCTTCTGGGGACAATTTGACACCAGCAGGAAGAGTGAAGAAACCAACTATAGGAGAAGTTTGTACCTGGGTGAAAAGATCCTGGGATAATATCAAGATTGATATCGTTGTCAAGTCATATAAGAAGTGTGGCATTTCAAATGCCAGAGATGGATTTGAGGACGAGGCAATATATGAAGACAGTGATTCGTCATCAGACACAGATGAGGACAAGCTAATGGTTGGGAGTTTTGACAGTGATGAGGAGTTGTATGAATTTTTTAATGAATAAAACTTGAGTTCAATAACTTTATGTAATACATTTTTTTTGCAAATTTCAGGCCCCAAAATTAAGGTGTGTCTTATACGTGGGAGCGTCTTATACATGGGAAAATACGGTAATTCTTCTCTGAATACTTAGTAGAATTCACCCGTGAGGCCATCTGGTCCTGGACTTTTGTTTGTTGGAACTTTTTTTGTTTCATGATTCAATCTCCTTACTACTAATTAGCCTGTTCAGATTTTTTATTTATTCATGATTCAGTCTTGGTAGGTTGAATGTTTCTAGGAACTTACCCTTTTCTTTTAGATTATCCAATTTGTTAGCATGGTAGCCTGTTACGTGTTTATGTAACAGTACATAGTAGTCCATTGTATTTCTGTGGTATCAATTATAATAACTCCTCTGTCATTTCTGATTTTATTTATTTGAGTCCTCTTTTGTTCTTGGTGAGCCTAGCTAAAGTTTTTTAGTTCCATTTATCTTTTCAAAGAACCAGGTATTACTTTCATTGTGTGTTGTCTTTTTAGACCCTATTTCATTTATTTTGCTCTATTCTTGTTCTTTCCTTTTACTAACTTTGGCTTCATTTGTTCTTTTTAGAGTTCTTGGGGTGTAGAGTTAGGTTGTTTATTTGAGACTCCTTGTTTCTTGTTTTGTTTTGTTTTTAAGGTTTTATTGGGGAATTGGAGGGAAACAGTGTTGGGGAATTGAGGGAGGGGAATAGCCAAGTTGTCCTTCAGTCTTAGTTGTGGAGGGTGCAGCTAGCTCAGCTCCAAGTCCAGCGGCCATCTGGCCACCCGTCGGCAGCTCAAGACTGCTCAGCTCAAGGTGTCATGTTCAGTCTTAGTTGCGGGGGTGGCGGTATGGGGGGTGTGCAGCCACCATCCCATGAGGGAGTTGAACTGGCAACCTTGTTGTTAGGACCACGTGGTCTCACCAGCTGAGCCATCCTAACACCTGTTGGCAGCTCAGCTTGGGCGCAGCTCACTGGCCCATGTGGGAATCAAACGGGCAACCCTGATGCTCAGAGCTCCCGCTCTTAACCAACTGAGCCACTCGGCCGGCCCGGGACTTCTTGTTTCTTGATGTAGGCATTTATCACAATGAACTTTATGCTTAGAACTGCTTTTGCTGCATCCCATAATTGTTTGTCATATTTCCATTTTAATTTTCTGAAGGTATTTTTTTATTTCTCTTTTGATTTCTTTGACCCATTGATTGTTCAGTACCAAGTTGTTTAATCTCCACATATTTTAATTTTCCAGTTTGCTTCATGTAATTGATTTCTAGTTTAACACTATTGTGGTTGGAAAAGGTGCTTGATATGATTTCAGCCCTCTTTTAAATTTGTTAAGACTTGTTTTGTGGCTTAACATATGATCTGTCCTGTACAGTGTTCCATGTGCACTTGAGAATAATGTATATTCTGTTGCTTTTGGGTGGAATATTATGTTAGGTTGTCATCTAGTGTAGGGTATCAGTTAAGGCTGATGTTTCCATATTGATTTTCTGTCTGATCTATCTATTAATGTAAGTGGGGTATTAAAGTCCCCTACTATTATTGTATTGCTTTTTATTTTTCCCTTCAGATCTATCAATATTTGTTTTATAAAATTAGGGTCTCCTATGTTGGGTGCATAAATATTTACAAATGTTATATGCTCTTGTTATATTGAGCCCTTTATCATCATGTAATGCCCTTCTTTGCCCTTATTACAGTCTGTTTTAAAGTTGATTTTGTGTGCTATGGTTTTGGCTTTCATATGAATGGAATATCTTTTCCATCCTTCACTTTCAGCCTGTGTGTGTACTTACATTTAAAGTGAGTTTCTCATAGGCAGCATATAGGTGGGTCTTGGTTTTTTTTTCCCATCCATTCCGCCTCTCTGTATCTTTTGATTGGAGAATTTAGTCCATTTACATTTAAAATAATTATTGATAAATATATACTTATGCAATTTTAATTGTTTTTCTGTTTGATAATTTCTCTGTTTCTGTCTTCTTTTGTTCTCTTCCTTTGTGATTTGATTACTTTCTTTAGAGTTATGCTTAGAATCCTTTATCTTTTGTATAGTTATTATAGGGTTTTGCTTTGTGGTTATAATGAGGCTTACATATAACAATGTGTATCTATAACAGTCTATTTTAAGTTGATAACAACTTAAGTTTGATCACATTTTCAAACTCAACATTTTAATTCTCCTCTCCATGTTTTGGGTTTTTTTGGTCACTTCTTACATCTTTTTATTTTGTATGTTTCCTTCACTAATTACTGTAATCATAGTTTTTACTACTTTTCTCTTTTAATCTTCATATTCATACTAGCTTTATAAGTGATTAATCTACCTTTACTATATGTTTACTTTTCCAATGAGATTTAATCTTTGACATGTTCTCTTGTTACTAATTGACACCATTTCTTTTCAGCTTAAAGAAATCCCTTCAGTATTTCTTGTAAGTCTGATTTAGTCATGATGAAATCCTTTAGCAATTGCTTGTCTTGAAAACTTTTTTTTTTTTTTTAAGATTTTATTGGGGAATTGGGGGAGGGAACAGCACTGGGGAATTTGGGGAAGGAAAACAGACAAGTTGCTGTCCTTTTGTTCTTCAGTCTAGTTGTGGAGGACTTTGCTTCACTGGACCATGTTGGTATTATCATTACGCTCTTCCCAGGTGAGGCAGATCAGTTGCCAGCCTCTGGACGGCCGCTCACGGCGGCTCTTGGCAGCTCACACCGGTTGCCGGCTGCTCACGCTGGCTGCCAGCCACACACGGTAGCTTATGGCAGCCCACTGCAGCAGGGGCTGCAGCCTACGCCGTTGCCAGTGACTCAAGGCAGTCCAGCTCCAGGTTGAGCTGTTGGTTCACCATCTTAGCTATAGAGGACAGTGTCACTGGCCCTCATGTGAGATCCGAACCAGGGCCCTGCTGCACAGAGCTGACATCCCAAGCCAGCTCTTAACCAACACGCCACTTGGCTGGCCCTGGAAAACTCTTTATCTCTCCTTCAACTCTGAATGATAGCTTTGCTGGGTAAAGTATTCTTGGTTGGATTTTTCTTTTTCCTTTCAGCACTTTGAATATATTGCACCATTCCTTCTGGCCCACAAAGTTTCTGCCAAAAAATCTGCTCATAGTCTTATGGGGTTCCCTTATACATAACAAGTTATAGTTCTTTTTCTGCTTTTAAGATTCTCTCCTTGTCTTTAACTTTTGCATTTTAATTATAACGTGGCTTGGTGTGGGTCCTTTTGAGTTCATCTTATTTGGAACTCACTAGACTTCCTGGATATTGTTGTCTGTTGCCTAACCCTAGGTTAGGGAAGTTTTCAGAGATTATTTCTTCAAATAAGAATTATGCCCCTTTCTCTTCTTGTAGGAGCTATATCACGAGAATTTAGTTTGTTTGATGTCGCCTAAGTCCCTTAAGCTATCTTTACTTTTTTAAATTCTTTTTCCTATTTGCTGAGCTGATTGGGTGAGTTCCATTGCCTTGTCTTCAAGTTGACTAATCCTTTATTTGCTTCATGTAGTCTGTTGTTGAACCCCTTGAGTGTATTTTCTAGTTCAGTTATTGTATTCTTCAGCTCTGTGATTTCTATTTGGTACTTTTTTATGTTTCTCATCTCTTTGTTGAAGTTCTTAGTGCGTTTTTCCATTTTTCTCTGTAGTTCGGTGAGCATTTTTCTGACCATTACTTTTAACTCTTTATCAGGTAAATTACCTATTTCCATTTCATTAAGTTTTTTTATTATTATTATTTCATTTGGAACATATTCCTTTGTTTCTTCATTTTGTTTCACTTTCTGTGTTAGTTTCTATGCAGTAGATGAGACAACCACCTCTCCTAGGCTAGTTTCCACCAGAGGGAAGCTTTACACACACACACACATCTGGTGCTCTAGTTTTGGTGCCTACTGCCCACAGGATACCCTTTGATAATCTGGCTTGGATGGCCAAGGGAGCTTGCATTCACAGGACTGTGGCAATTGGAGAGATGGATTTTGGCATGCTAGCACTCTCAGTGCATGACACAGACAGCAAACTGAGGCACATCTCCCAGACTTTCTGTGACAGAAACCTCTTTGCTTGTCCTGGAGGTTTGGCCTGAGGGTTTGGCACACATCTAGTGTCCTACATAACTAACTGCTCTCAGGGAATGTAGGCTGTAGACACCATCTTAGCGCCCTCTCTCTCCCTTGCTGGTATCACCTAGAAAAAGCTTGTATGCACAACTGGAGCCCCGATTATTGCAGCTGACACCCACGGGACACCTCCAGATCGCCTGGCTCTGTTGGATAGCATGGCTTTCTCTTGTGGCCCCATAGAACTCTGTGTATTTGCATACCTTTAGAAATTGCTGCCGGAGAGTCTGGCTCCCATTCAGCCTGCATCTAGGTGTTGACATCCTCCCATTTGGGACACTGACAAGTCTTGGCATATACTTAACTACTGGGTGCTATTAAAAATGTAATAGGGTGCTTGGACAAGCACAAAGGTTTGAGAGACAACCAAGAGCTAGGTCAGAGTTGAACAACAGGTTCATCTCCTACATGAGGCCACTACTTCAAGTCTAGTGCAGATTTTTAATGTGCTTCTTCATTTGTAGTTTTAAAGTTTTCCATACCTTTTATAGGTCCTTTTGTTTCTATGTATCTTTCAGGTGTCTTTCTTCAGTCTTTCTTTTCTGATTTTATACTGTTTTGTTGAGTATAGACATAGAGCAAATATTTTCTTTTCCATTTTGGATGATATCCTACCCTTTTTTCCAATACTTGTTTATTTTTATAAGAATCATGTAGTTTTCTTCCCTTATCCTTAAATGAAAAGAAGGTTCTCCAGATGTGAGTTCCTATGTTTGAATGTAATCTTGAAATGCCCCCTACCTTTACCCCTGCAGAATAGCCTACGTATGTAGCTCTTTTGTATTTTGCCTCTTATACACTTTCCAAGTTGCAAAGCATCGTCATCTACTTACTAATGCCCTGGCCAGGTTATGAGGAATTAATTATGCATCCAAATGGATATAGTACTAGAACAGCTACCTGGGAGGAAAGTTGCTGATATGGTACATACTATCTGGTGGGGAGCAATATGATAGAGATGAAGTCTTATCAGAGAACAGGTTTATCTGAGATGGAGTTAGACTTTTGTGGAAATCAATGTACTACTTCTTACACAGCATTACCCATTAGGTCCCATCTGTGTTTCAATTGGTCAAAACTTTGGGGCTAACAGATGAGTGACTAATATACGTAATTTCCAGGGCTCTCCTGACTTTTCAAACCTTTTGATTTTTGTGCATATGCCAATGAAAATGTGAAGGAAGGTGAATCAGATATTGTTGCCATGTTATTTTGTGATTTTATGTTTATGATTGTGCTATTAAGCTATATAATTTTTTTATTTATGATATTTTGGTAAGCCTGCCTTTGTAAAATAATGTCTTATCTACAAGTATTAGGTTTGTTTAGATTTCAAGTGTTATGTTACAAAGGCTGATTTTATTTCTTAAAAACTAAAAAAATATGTTCCCATTTCTTTGTAGTAAAGTACTCAGCTTTGTGGGATATTGCATAAATCTTGGAAGACTGCAATTAAGTGGCAATGTCTCGAGAACCCACCCCACCCCTCTCTGGAGATATGTCTACTGGGCCTATAGCGGAAAGCTGGTGTTATACACAGGTATATGTTGTTGAAAAATTTAAGAATACTGTGAAGCACTTTGGCATAGTTATTAGAAACGTTAGGAGAGTAGGTTATAGAATATTTAACATGTGACTGGTTAAAAAGCATAAAAGTCATAAAAATGTTTTTCTGAATCTCTTAGGTTAAAGTAGTAAAATTTTCCTACATGTGGACCATTAATAACTTCAGTTTTTGTAGAGAAGAAATGGGTGAAGTGTTAAAAAGTTCAACATTCTCATCTAGCCCGAGTGACAAAATGAAATGGTAAGAATTTTTATTGTTTTGGAGTTTTGTTTGAAGTTTCGGCTACTTTACGGTTTTGTTATTCTTGTTCCTGAATGGATATTCGTCTGTTTTATATTTGATTTATAAGAAGTTCCTAATAAGATAGAGAATTGTAAAGAACTTTGGGGATGTTGATGGGATATTGACAAATGACTTTAATATTGCCTCTGTTTTAGCATGTTTAAAGTATTTTATTTCACCATGTGAGCCTATTGTTTTATTTTAGGTGCCTGAGGGTAAATCCAAAGGGATTAGATGATGAAAGTAAAGACTACTTGTCCTTATATTTGCTTTTAGTCAGCTGCCCAAAAAGTGAAGTTCGAGCAAAATTCAAATTTTCCCTTCTGAACGCTAAAAGGGAAGAAACAAAAGCAATGGGTAAGTGATTTGCAAATTGAGTGAAGAAGTCTCTGTGTAACTACATACTGTGACTTCTGCACTTTTACGTAGAAAAACTTAGGATATTTTTTTCCCACTAAACTCTGCTTAACCTAAAACATTTACTTTGGCCATTATTTAATTTTAAATGCCAGTGTAGAACTATAGTTGTACTAAATCTTGGCCTTCATAGACATGTAAAATTATTTAAAAATAATATTAAAATTCATTGTTCTCATTTCCTAAAACAACATTCACTTGTCACTTGGAAAAACAGTTTCTGTTAAGGGCAAGGTGTTTGATTCACTGCCTGACATATATAACAGGTGTTCAGGAAACATTTGTCTTCTCCCTTGCTGTTTTTGCCAGATAATACAATTGAAGAACATTGTGAAAAGAGATTAAATATCTTGTCTCTAGAATTTTTTTGAATAGACAACACTGATTGAAAATAAATCAGTTTTTCTTAGTCTCAAGACCTAGTAAA
This sequence comes from Hipposideros armiger, assembly GCF_001890085.2. Classification (NCBI taxonomy): domain Eukaryota; kingdom Metazoa; phylum Chordata; class Mammalia; order Chiroptera; family Hipposideridae; genus Hipposideros; species Hipposideros armiger. Next base: position 356,544 of record NW_017732411.1, on the reverse strand, counting down.
TTCAGTTTAAGCTTCACACATATAGCCAGCTGATACCATATAGCCTAGAGCTTTATAATAGAAAAGCATACTAGGACAATATATAGTGAACTGTCACGTTAAATTTTAAGTGTTTAATAAAAGTGAATCACAGAATCTAGTAACATTATTATAAAATAACCTCTTCCAAATACACGTTTAAATAATATATATTTTATTGCTGAAGTAATACATAGTTTCATACATATATTTTCACATTGTCTGGCATTTAAGATATTGGAGTATCTTAATGGGTCAGGCTGCTATAACAAAGTACCACCGACTGGGTAGCTTATAAACAACAGAAATTTATTTCTCACAGATCTGGAGACTGGGAAGTCCAACCTGAGAGTGCCATCATGGTCAGATTCTCATGAGGGCCCTTTCTAGGTTGTGGACTGCCAACTTCTCTCTATGTCTTCACGTGGTGGAAGGGGTGAGGGAGCTTTGTGGGGTCTCTTTTATAAGAGCAACATTCCCATTCATGAGGGCTTCACTCTCATGACCTCATCTAATCCCCTCATGACTTCTTAATACCATCACATTGGGAAGTATGGTTTCAGCATAAGAAATTTGATGGGATACACACATTCAGTCCATAGCATGGAGTATTTCAATTAGATTTACTACTGCTTTCTACCTCCAATTAATTCTTTGTACAACGGATAGTAAATTCTTACTGTAGAGGATCTTATTTCATAGAGTACGGTTATACAGTATTATAGGCATTTGAAACATTCACTTCAGATATTTATTCATTTAATCTTTTAGAAATTATACTAAAAACTGTCTTTTGCACTTTTATGAAAGTTGTTTTTAGGGGTGAGGGGATTATGTCTAAAGACCTAGGAATGATAAGAAACTTTATCTTTTTCACGAGTTAATGGATTTTTTTCTAATTCAGTGAAACTAAAGTCAGTGGGATGGATGTCCCAGGAAAGCCTAAAGGATGCCCTGGTGATTTAGAGCATCCATTTTTAAGGGAAAGGTAGGAAATGAGAGGTATATTTCTAATCAGGTTCTGATGGTAGACAATGTATAGTATGCCTGTACCAGTGTATTTTGATCCTACTTTATTATTATAGGACCTAGATATTTCTTCGCCACAATTTTGATCTGGCTTTTCTTCTACTTAGAGATCCAGAAATCTGAAAGTGAGCTCATTTGATGGCCAAAACTTGAGTAGTACTGTGGGATGATCTGGTTCTACCTTATGTAACTCTTATGACATTTTATTTAATATTTTATTAAATATCTGTACTTTTTATGATGGATATATTGACCAAGTCCTATTTTTGCATATTAATTTAACTATGTTATCATTAACAAAACTATTTCTTGGATACTTGTTTTATTTAAACTTCTATTCTGTTTCCCACCAGAAAGCCAAAGAGCATATCGATTTGTACAAGGGAAGGACTGGGGTTTTAAAAAATTCATTCGAAGGGATTTTTTGCTTGATGAAACTAATGGTCTTTTACCAGACGACAAGCTTACATTATTTTGTGAGGTGGGTACATTTTTTATTTCAAGGAACTCCATGGTTATTTTTAATGATAAAGCAGAAACACAAACTATTGTACAATAATATTGGGTATTCTGTAAAATTAATAATTGATATAATTGATAAGGTTTCATTTGTAAATGTTTTATCAGTGAAAGATGACTAGATTGTTTTAGAAATCAGTATAGTAACCCACTATAAAAAATTACCGTCACATCTCTATTTATAAATTGTATATGTAGTTAATACTAACACATACTATGTTTTTCTTTTAGGAATACTATTGATGTGTATATCTTTATATAAAAATTTTAAATACCTTCTTCATCCTGAATAATTCTGACTTAGATGGTCAATATTTTTTGTCATATTCAGATTGATCATATTAAATATTATTAGTAGTTTATCAGTTTGAACCCATACTTGAACAATAAAGTGCCTGAAAAAGATTGGGAAGTTTTGTATTCATTCAAACAGTTGAGTTCATTTAATCAAATGATGTTAACATTATAAGCAATAGCATTTCAAATTTTTAAGTATGCCCATGTCTGCAGACAAACTTAGGAGGTATATTTATATGCATAAAATACTATATTTTGGAAGTTACCAGCATTGTTTTGCCAATAATTTAAACTTACGATTTACTTTAATTTGAAGTTGGGATTTGTCTCTCTCTGTCTTTGTTATCATTTTGTAGATTTATCTCTACAAACTGTTGAGATTCATCTTTGGAATGAATTCAAGAATGATATTGTGTTACCAGTACAGTTTATAGAGAATATGCATCAGTAACATAATTTTATCAAAAATGTTTATGGTAGTTGATAATTTTAATAGGAAAGCCATTTGAAAAAGTTATGATCAAGTAAACTCAATGTTAAATATATTTCAGTAGGTTATTGTAGCTAGATGACTGTCTGATAACTTCCTTAACTGCTACTAAGTTAGCTTTAACTTCTTTATAGAAAATGTGCAAAATTTCTTGGCAAGATTACAAACTAATTGTATGTCATTATGCTGTGTCAGAAGAATAATTGAAAAATGGCCCCAGAGACTGCACAGTGCAAATATAGTGCATTTATTTTCACTTAGACAAGTTAAATGAACTGTATGATGAATTTGTTATGAATGCAATTATTTGGTTGGTAAAGCACATACTACAGTGTCTTGAGCAGAACTTATCATTAAATTTTTTTTTTTAAATAACAAGCATTTATTGTCAATAAATAGATATTCTAAGTAGCAGTCTAAATAAATATAGGTCATGTTATTTAAAAATTTTAGCACCCTTAATATAGAATCTTTCAAAATTTTAGCAGTTACCTTAAATTTTGCATGTTAATTTTTTTAAATGTTGTAATCTTAGAATTTAAAGGATCTTAAAAGCTATGAATCCAATTTAAAAAACAACTGTAACTAAAAGTCTTTTGTGAATAAACTTTTTAAAGATAATATATATATTTTTAGCATTGAAATTTTATTTGCCGATATTTTTCTAAGATATTGTATTGGAACCTAGACAACCAAGAAATTCAGAATAAAGGCTGAAATAAAGATTTTCTGATACATATTTTTTCAAGTATAGTTTTTATCTACAAGAGATTATATACACTAGTGACCTTAAAATAGAACCCACCATGATATACATTTTGAGTTGGCATTGATCAGATTTAGTTTTGGAGACAGCAATATGTACCTTTGTATCAATCTAGAAATTTATACCCTGGACACCGTATTTGGCATAGGTAGGCAAAAAGCACTTTGAGCAAACATTCCTCATGCCCTCCACCATTTCTTCCATACCTCTCATTGATGCCCTTCCTTCTACAGCATCTTCAGCACTGCTTGCAGAAGAGGAGGAAGCATTGCACTGCCCTCCGTAAAGAACTGCCTCCTCCCCCTCCCCTGCAAGTGGTGCTGTAGACAGGTAAGGCAGTTTGGTGCTACCCTTTTTGTGCAAGACATAACTTAATCTTGCAAGTTCCATGCTGTGAATCCATTAGCCAGAGATAGAGAGATTTCTAGCCGTGTAAACAGCTCTCTGCCTCTTCTCTCTCAAAGTGATATAGAAGACAGGAATTAAGGAATAAGTAGGAAAAAATAGAAAGTTGATTAGATTATTTTTTTTAATCAACAAATTTTAAATAATCTCATAATCAACAGCCCCATGCCATTCCATGATATACAGAAAGATAGATAGATAGTTTTTTATTAAATTATTTCATTTAGAAAAATACCTTTTTTCCCATACTACTTTTCTGTTGCTAAGATAGTCTTTCTGTTTTAAAATACTTGTGGTAATGGATGGAAGTTGGGTTCTATTCTGTAAAAAGCCCTTTCATGGCAAACTGAAAGTGACAATCCTATTTCTATCACCCAAATTAAAAAAAAAAAAGATACCTAGCTATGAAAGTCAAAATGTCTGAGACCCACTATTCTATAAGATGATGTGAAATCATACTGTTAAAAGTTTACACTTTGGAGTCAGTATGAGGAATGGCTGGGTTGTTGATTAGAGTGGCAAACTTTGTAGTCCTGTGCACCTTTGTAAATTCCTAGCTTTCAGAATTAATTTGGAGAATTGAGATTTTTAAAAACTGGAACCAGTCATCACCTAAATTCCACACTAGAGGAGACCCGGATTTCCAGAGTCATTATAGTTAATTAGAGCCTGCGCATGTTCATTGGTACTCAAAATTGTATTCTCAGAGTTAAACCAACAGCAAATTTGAAAGAGAATTGTAAAATGAGTTTGAGGTGTTGCTTTGCAGCATTTGTCAATTTTGAGTATTGTACACTTGCCTTTTTCTCTGAAAGAACAACAGTTTAGCCTGAGGAAAGATCTCAGCCTTTTTTCTGAATTTTTTACTTTAGGTTCTGTTCAGCACAAATGTTAAACCTATATTTGAATATGTACTAGAAAAAACTAAAAATTTACTAATTTCTTAATTATAGGTATCGAGAAAATAATCATCAGAATTCATTACACATCAATTTTTAATTAGATCATTAACTTATCTAGAAATAGTTCCTTGAATATTCTTTGGAGTATGAAATGTCTCAGTTAAAAATTTGTGGTTGCTATGACAATACTATAGATGTGTATGGCAATAACATAAATACTTCTGAATTATGATTACACATACAAAATACAAATGTAACATCACTATATGCCTGCTAATAACGGCTTTAATTTTTGGTTTTTTTATTTCTTCCGTTACCTGGTATTTGCCAAATTTTTACACTAAATATATTATTTTGGGTTAGGATAATAGACAATGGATAGAATTTAAGAAACCCATTTCTAAATTAAATATATCATCACATTTTTATAACTCCACATGCATACTTTATGCAAGTAATTGAACTGATCCAGAATTGCTGTCTAGAAATTTCAAGAGAAATGCTTCTTATGATAAAAACTGATTCCTAACTAAATCTTGAATATTAATACCAACACATTTGGTTTATGTATCATTAAGTTATAATGTATGGTGTAATGGGACGATCAAGTAAGGATTAGTGAAGCTTTTTTTCTGTTTTGTAGTTACTAAAATTTTAGAAATTATTTGAATAATTAAAAACTTAATAAGAGAATATTGTTTATGTGCACAGTATTTTTTGACTCCTGTGTTTAGAAAAGCATCTTACAAGATTGTTGTGATAAATCCACTTTATGAATTATAATTGCATTAAAAGTACTACTAATTTACAAAAAAATAGCCAAAGAGATATTGTGTAATGCCGAATGCTAAATGAAAAAGTAATCTGGAGATACAGGTCTAGTCTTCCTCTGATACTGAATAGCAGTGTAATTTAGGACACTTTATTTAGACCGTCTCTTGATCTCACTTTGAAAACATTTTACAAAACAAGGTGATTGGATTAGATGATTTCTAGGACACATGATTCTAAAAGGTTAGTAACGCAAGATGGAAAAACAAAGTGATTAATAAAAATATCCTAAGAAAATAAAATTTTTCTCTAGAAGTGTCCATTCACATGAGATATACGCCTACATCTGGGTGAATGAGGACTTCTGAGTTTT
>NW_017732411.1:318089-350688 GCF_001890085.2 Hipposideros armiger | reverse complement strand
GCCAGCGACTCACGGCAGCCCAGCTCCAGGTTGAGCTGTTGTTCAGCATCTTAGCTGTGGAGGGCAGTGTCACTGGCCCTCATATGTGGGATTCCGAACCGGGGCCCTCTGGCGTCCCAAGCCAGTTCTTAACCATCGCGCCACTCAGCCGGCCCAGGACTTCTGAGATTTAATATTCTCCAAATATTTTATGCTGGACCATTGTTATACTTGCTGTGTTAGTGTGTTAGTAGTTTGGTAATTTACATTTTCTACATAGTTTACTGTATTTATACATTTCCTTATTTATACCTACTTTTATTTAAAAAGGCTTTATGAAATATGCTTTTGAAATGAACATGGTTATCTATAGCTTCATAAGAAATGACCACAAAACTTAGCAGCTTAAAACAATAAATAACTAATATAGCACTTTTGTAAAAAATGGTTCATTTACTCTGAAACATATGCTCAATTTGTTGTAATATTTTTCTACACTTTATTAAATATAATGTGAAATTTCTAACAGAATACATTTTCTTAAAAGTGGTGTGCAAGGCTTGGCCAATAGTGTTTTAAGATTGTATTCAGTAGATAGTGGTTATCTTTCATGAGAGATGACTTAATCCATATTATACTGGAGTCTGTAAAAGCAATATAACTATATTAACTTCTCTTTATTGATTAGTTAATAGGTAATAAAAGGTCTGAAAATCAAACTAAATTATATTGTTCTCATGGTTGATTTTTTTATAAAAGATTCCATAAACTTCAGTAATTACAATTGCTTTTGTGAGAATTCTTGTACTTTTAAAATTTAAATCAATTTAACTAAATATTTGAATCAGTTTTACTAGCGTTGAAACATGTAGAAGTAGCACTTGAAATACTTCCCGAATTGCATATTGTAGGCTAGTTTTACAACCTTTTTAAATACTGTAAAAGCTATTATGAGTGTGATGCTGTGTTTACTGTACGTATAATAAACTTTAAATGTTGATAGGTCTGTAGTGTGAGAAAATAAAAATTAATTTCTCCCTCCACCTTACAAAAATGTCTTCTCCTTGTTTGACTTTGACATTGTATTATGACTTATTTCATGTTGAGAAATCGTTTTTGTAATTACTTCAATAACCAATCATTCTAATCAACTGATAAGCCATTTATTCATATAAAGTGTCACTTTAAAATCATCGAGTTTGTTTCAGATTTTCTTTCTATATTATTTCTCTTTAAATTGTATCCTTAAATTCAATTCTTAAGTATTAGCATTTTTTATCAGGATTACATTGAATTACTCAAATCATTTTAATGATAAGATATTTAAGTATAGTTTTAGTAACTAATTATTGTAAATTATAAAAGTGTTCTTCTTACTGTCCCTTTTTTATTAGGTGAGTGTGGTCCAAGATTCAGTAAATATATCAGGGCATACTAATACAAATACTTTGAAGGTGCCTGAATGTCGACTAGCAGAAGATTTAGGTAATCTCTGGGAAAACACAAGATTTACAGATTGCAGTTTTTTTGTGAGAGGACAAGAATTTAAAGCTCATAAATCTGTACTTGCAGGTACTTTCTAATTTTGGGTAATATAGTACATTTTTTTTCATAAGTTTGTGCATTAAATAATGATACTTAATCTTTTTACAGCTCGATCCCCAGTTTTTAATGCAATGTTTGAACATGAAATGGAAGAAAGCAAAAAGGTAAACATGGTTTAAAAGCTAATATTGAATTTGTATAAATGCAGAATAGTAAAATGTATATTTTAAATGGAACAGTGCATGTTCTCATTGTTATACTATGATTTTAGAAAGAAATAGAAAGATGGGGAAATGTATTCCATAGTAGAACAATAGATGTAACCCAATATGGGTGAATATTCTGAACAACAGCTATTTTGGTTCTCATTTGGTGGGAAAATTAATGCGTAGTTATTATCCAAAGGACTGTTCTGGTCCATAGCTATTTGAGAGTTCTGTGGTTAAGGTATATATTTATCCTGTCAAGACTTTATGGGTTAATTTTGGAATTTGTTTTCTAGAACAAAAATAATGTCTACATTCTTTTTATCGCTAAAGTAAGAGGATATGTATTAGATTTAACAAAAATGACATAAATTACGTTGTTGTACATTAACTGTAATCAAAATATTACCTATTTGGTTTTCCCAGACGTTTCTGTTACCTGTCATCTTAAAATGTTGTCAGGTTTAAGATCAGAGGTTGAGTCTTTGCTGGTTGCGTTACAGGTGATCTGTAGTGCCCCAACTCCAGAGTTTGTTTATGTGGCTCAGCTTTATTCTTTCTGCAGAGTAGAGGCTGCAACAAAATAGCTACTTTTTTTCTTTTGATTGTTGGTCTGGGCAGGTACTGTGATGAGCCTTGTTAGCACTTCCAAGTCAGGAGACATCAGTGATGTTAAGTGCTATTGTCTGCAAAGGGTCCGAAAAGTTTGGTATCATTTAGTATTAGATATTTTGCTTGATTGATCTCAGGAGAAGCACCAAATTTACAAAGAGCAAAAAAGGAACTAGTCCTCTTTGGACTTGAGTATGTGTCAAGCAAAGAAGTGAGGTGTCCATAGATAATATTACATGTCATTTTGCAAGAGTTCTGAGGTATAGTGGGCTCTAGAATTACCTCATATACCTGACCCTCTTTTGCTTAAAGCTGGGAACAGAATCATTGGTTATAGGATCTTAGGCAGTGCATTACAAGTTAGGAATTTAGCAAAGAAAAAGTTAATAGACATCTTCCTCTAAGGTAGAGGTCAGAAACTGAACACAGATGCATTTTGTTAGGCCTACAGGTTTTTTGTTTTACTCTTTTGAATTGAGAACTTGGGTATATATTCCTACATGGTAGTGCTTGGCTAGAGTATACTTGTCCTCTTAGACCTGCCTGCTTTACTTTGCCTCCTTAGCTTACTAAATATTTACTTACCTCAATTTTAAAATAGACTTTAATGTATATTTGAGTCATACAGTACTTGAGTGCAGATTTAGGGCTTTTAAACTGCTGTCAAAGTTTCCCCTTGGTACATTTGTGTATGTTCTTTAAGTATAACTTTTTGTGTTTTCAATATCAGAATCGAGTGGAAATAAATGATGTAGATCCTGAGGTTTTTAAAGAAATGATGAGATTCGTTTATACAGGGAAAGCACCAAACCTTGACAAAATGGCTGACAACTTGTTGGCAGCTGCAGACAAAGTAAGTAATTGGGGCTTGAAGAGCCAAAATATGTCCTCAAGGTTTTGATACATCTAGAAAGCTATCATCAAATGAAAACCCCAAATAACTTGAAATATTGAATTAAGTTTTACTATTTGTAGATGGTTCTTGAGAGTATTATGAAATAGCATACAGAGGGATAATATGAAATGAGATTTTTTTAAACCAGTAAGACATAAAAATATCTTGAGCCAGTATATGGGGAAAGTGAAATTTTCATGGGAGATTAAAGTAGTTTTGCGTGTATCTTGACTCTGTTTTATAAGAACACACAATAGCATATATAATTTTTTTGCAATTTTCAGGTATTCTTAGTTTTAAGATACAGTGCCTGACTTCTGTTTAAAGAAAGGAAGAAATATTGGGTATTCTGTCTAATTTAATTCTCTGTATTCATAGATTTATTTTTTAATATAGACTAGAAAGAGAAAAAAAACAATTTTAATTTTATAATGCTCTTTTATGATAGTGGGGAAACAGTGCAAAAATACCAGAAAATCTTGAAGCCAGTAGTTTTCAATCCTGAAAGCCCATTAGCATCAAAAATATTAAATTCATAGGCATAAATCTGTCAAAAATGTTCAAGATCTGTATCTGAAAATTATAATTGCTAAGTGAAATTCAGGTAGACCTAAACAAAATAGATAAATCTTGTTTATGACTAGAAGTCTCGATATTATTAAATTTTCAGTTCTTCTTAAAGTTGATTAGTAGAACCAACATGTTCTAGCAGGGGTTTTTTTGTGTGTTTTTTCTTAAGAACTTGATAAGCTGATATAAAATTTATGTGTAAGTGCAAGGACCTGTAATCAGATAACTAAAAAACAAGATCAAAGTGAAAGACTAACACTGTCTCGTAACAAGACTTACTGTAATGCTTCAATATTTAAGATAGTATTGTATTGGTGTTAAGATGGACAAATGACTCAGTGGAACAGAGTAGAGAGTACAGAAATAGACTGCCATCTATGTGGGTATCTAATTTTTAATAAAAGTGTGAAGACAAATCAGTGGAGAAGGCATAGTCTTTTCAACAAATGGTGCTAGAACAATCAGACACCCCTATGCCCCTAAAAATGAACTTTGGAACTCATTTGAAAAAATGAGCTTTGTATATGAACTTCACGCCATATATTAAAAAATAATAATTCAAAATGTAATATAAACCTAATCTACAACTTCTAAAAGAAAACAGGAGAAAGTCTTGATGGTCTTGTGTTAGGCAAAGACTTCTTAGCTATGACACCAAAAACATAACACATAAAAGAAAAAAACTGATAATTGGACTTCAGTAAAATTCAAAACTTCTTCAAAAGACACGGAAGAATAAAAGCATTAGCAACACACTGGGAGAAAATATTTGCATAGCATATATTTGATGAACAATTTCTATCCAGAATATATCTGATAAAGGGCTTTTGAATTCAGACTATATAAAAAACTCAAAACTCAATTATAAGAAAGCAGTGTTATTTCTGAAAATGGAGAAAATTTTTGAACAGACATTTCCTGAAATAATGTCTATCAGGTATATCAGAAGATGACTCAACAGCATTAGTCATTAAGGAAATGTAAAGTATCACAAGATACTTCTACGCATGTATTACAATAGCTAAAATTACAAAGACCATACTAAGAATGGTCAAGGATGTGGAAGAATTAGGACTCTCTTACACTGCTAATGGAAATATAAAATGGTACAACCACTTTGAAAAAGACGGTTCGGCAGTTTCTTAAAAGTTTTAAACTTGCCGTATGATCCAGTGAACCCACTTTTAGATTTTACTCAAGAAAAAAGCATGTGCCCATACAATGACTTATGTATGAATGTTTATCGATGGTTTATTTATGATAGTTAAAAACCCAAATGTTCATTAATAGATAAATGGGTAACAAATCATAGTATGTCCATATACAGTGGGATACCACTCAGCAATAAAAAGCATTGCATTATTGATACACAGGCCACAACATGCTTGAATCTCAAAACAATTGTACTGAGTTGAAGAATTGAAGAATCCAGTCAAAAATGAGTACAAATTATATGATTCCAATTAAGGAAGACTCCAGAAAATGCGCACTATAGCAGTAGAAAGCATATCATAGGTGTTGCTTGCGGTAGGGTGAGAGAAAGGATTACAGAAGGCTAGGAGGAAACTTTTGGTCATGATGAATAGGTTCACTATCTTGATTTAATGGTAATCATATGACTGTATAAACTTACCAAAGTGTAAACTTTAAATATGTGTAGTTTGTTGTATGCCAATTAGACCTCAGTAAAGCTGCCTAAGATGTTATAATGAACATATACACTAAGGATTTTTAGTGGTTATGAATATGATTTGTTTTATAATTTATTCTTCAAGATTGAGTTGTAGCAACATGCAGTGTACTGTTTGGTATACTCATGTTCAAAATAGTAGACAAGAGAAATATTCTCATTAAAAGTATTGAGTAATAAGGTTTTTTGGTGTTTTTTTTTTAAATAAAACCCTGTTCTTAAAATATACATTACTTCACACTTACGCAAATTGAAATTTCCTTAAGAAATTGGTTTTTCTCTCGAATGTGTTCCTGTTTTCTTCATGTTAGGTTTAAAATAACTTACAGACTTTTAAAGTACCTTCAATTCAAAGGATAATATGCTTTTAACTTCATTTTCTATGTCACAAATATGTATTTAAAACTTGATAGTTTGAGTAAATGTTTAATGGTTATGTTTTCCTTTTGGATAGTATGCACTGGAACGGCTGAAGGTCATGTGTGAAGAAGCTTTGTGTAGTAACCTCTCAGTAGAAAATGTTGCTGATACCCTTGTTCTTGCAGATTTGCACAGTGCAGAACAGTTGAAAGCACAAGCCATAGACTTTATTAATAGGTAAGGTATGCTTGTATTTCAGGGGGCATAACACCTTCAACTTTTTTCACCAGACTTTTTTTAAGTGTTTTTAAATCTTCAATGCAGGTGCAGTGTACTTCGACAGCTTGGATGTAAAGATGGGAAAAACTGGAACAGCAAGTAAGATGACACTTGTTTCTGACTTAAAGTTGATCTGCTTACAAAAAATTGTTTGCAAAGCGTTTTGTTCATCTGCAATAAGTATGAACCCAGATATTAGTTATATGAAGAAAACTTCTGGTTATTTAAAAAAAATCATAATTTGAGTACTTAGTGGATTCTTGAGGCTGTGCTTCCTTCCTTGTAGATCAGCTGCTAATGTGAACTGGCGTAACAGTAAGTCTAATATCTTAAGCACATACGCTTATATAATATATAGCTGAGTTTAGGTAGTTAGTGGTTACTAGAATTCCTTTCTTTGTCCGTCCAGAAAGCATTTCTAAAAATATGGAAAATATTCATTTCATCCTATGAGGAATGTACCCTCCAAATTTGCCTAGGAAGTCTTTACATTTGAATGTTAACCCATTGCTTCTTAGGTTAGCCAAGTACCTTGCATCAAATGCTGTATTAGGGTAGCTGCCTAACATTCCAAAAATGGGAGCAATTGGATCTTTACATGCCCTGGTAAAACTATAAGAGGTGGCATAGTTGTTACATCTTTCTAAGCCTGGACTTTCTGAATATGAACTATTAGAACGTACTATTTCCCTATTCTCTCATTTTTAGAGTGCCTTTTCTACTCTTTGTAATTATTCAAAATCAAAATGGGAGAGGCGATAGGTTGAAGAATTTATATCTGCTTTTGATTACTTTTTGTTTCTAAACCCTTAAATTCCATTTTTGCAAATTATCAAAAATTGATATAAGTTAAAAAAGACAAGTTGATACAAGAAAGTCAAAAAAGACAGTGTTAGAGACAATAAAATGAATGTTTGTAAACTTAATTTCCTATTGCTTTTATCTGTTTTGATATATATGAAGTTGGTTAACTGAATTCCTCTCAATTTGTAAATTCTCTTTTCTGAAAGTAAAAATTAGTGACTACTTTTAAGTTATTGGTTGTTCTGTATATTGGTCAGTGTGTGATAATACATTATCATCATGGTATATGATCCTAGAAAAAAATCAATTTGAATTTATAATACAATGTATTCTTAGCAAAAGACAATTTAGTGATTCTTTATACTTAGCCACTTTCAAGCTCTAATTTTATTCTAAGAAAATATTTTACATTGTATAACTTTTTCAATGTCAAAAAATATCAGCTTATTTTATATCCTCTGAGTAAGCTGCTGTATGTACAAACATTCAGTAAATATTTGTTGAATTAAATAAATGAAAATGTCAGGTATATTAAGAAATATTTATGTGATTTCAAACAACTAGTTGAAATTATAAACATGATGACAAACTGGTAATTTGATGTCAGGCAAATAAAAGGAGTTGTTTTATTATTAGCTACTGTTTAGTTCAACAAACATTTACCTAGTATCTGTCATGTCTTCAAACACTATGCTAGGGTGCTACCTATAAAAACAATTATGAGGAAAAATCCTTGTTATTGAGAAATGATGTAATGAAAGAAACAAGTAAATGAATATATCATTCATATATATATATATATATATATATATATAAATATAGATAGAAATTTAATGAAAGAAACAAATACATGAATGTATCATTATAATATGGGAAGCAATGTAATGAAGGAGGGTAGTTGACAAAGGCTGGAGGTTTAGGGATGTCTTCCTGGAGATGACTGAGCTGGCTTAAAACATGAATAGGAATTAGCAGAGCTAAAAAGGAACTAACAGACATTGCAGACAGAAAGGATAGCTTGAATCAAAGTGTAGAAGCATGAAGCAGTAGTCTGTCACTTCAGATACTTATATTTATTATCCAATAAATACCCATGGCACCGTGCTCAGAATCAAGAATATAATGGTGAACATGACAGACATTTTCTCTGGCTTCATGGAGTTTATAGTTTAGCAGGAGATAAATTAGAAACAGGTAATTGAAATAAAGTGTGATGATCGATAAAGGACACCATGTCCACCTGAGCATATAGCAAAGGAACCTAACCTCATCTAGGGGTCAGAGAAAGCCTTTTCAAGTATAAAGGCCTGAAGCATTAGCAGGAGGTAGAAGAAGAGGGAAGAGGTGGGAAAGTGCATCCCCAGAAGGGTCGGGTTTTTTTGTTGTTGTTTTGTTTTTAGCTGACCTGTTGGCAGCTCAGCGGCATCCCAGCTCGGGCCGGGAATCAGATCGGCAACCCTGTTGACAGGGACCAGAGAGCAATGAAAGAATATAGTATTTTGAAGGAACAATCTATAATATTTGGATATTATTTGGATGCTGGGTTGGTATAAGGGAGAGAATACAGGAGACGTGGAAGGGTAACTAGGTTTGTTGTTTTAGCAATAAGTTATTTACTCTGATTGCTCAGTGAGAGCATGTTGTGCATAGGGTACAATAAGCAGTTCAGTATCAGTGTACAAAATGCCTGAGCATGGAAGTAGGATGTGGAAAGCTAGAGAGAGGAGGTAGAAAACCTTTTCCTCTTTCTAAAAAACTTGGATACAGGCAGTAGGGAAGAGGACCTGATGTAGTCATACTTAACATTACTAAGGCAGCATGGAAGCTGGTTTGAGAGGAGCAAGATAGGAGACTAGAAGACAAATTAGGAGACTTGTAATAATGTACACGTGAGATGATGTGGGCCTTAACTAGGGATCCAAGGTGTCTTTGGGAATTAAAGTAGGGCTTTTATGATTTATTGGAAAGCACAGGGTCTAGGGTGACTCCCAGGTTTCTGATTTGACTCACTGGGCAATGGTGGAAGCATTAGCTGTTTGGGAATGAGGGAGGAAGAATTTGGGGCTTTGTGAGAAACATGTTGAATTCTTATCTAACAATCCTGAATTTATGAGTCTTGAAGCACATCCAGGTGAAGAGAACAAGTGGTTTTAGGAATGAACTTTGTGGGAGTCTTAAGATTTAGCAAATCAGTAGTTTTTATCATTGAAAATGACAGCTAAAATTGTGAAGAGTGGATGAGATAGGATGAATAATGAATGTTAAGGGAGAAGAGTAGAGGATAAGAGTTGGAACTCTGGAGAAAACCTGAGTGTAAACCAATGAAAAGAACTCTTGAAAGAGCTGGTACGGAAATGCTAACACTGGGAGTGGACCTGTGGGGACAAGTGTCACATACTTCAGGAGAATAGACCTCCCACGAAAATTTAATAGTTTCAATTGCAACCAAAAACACTAGTAAAGTGATATTTTAATGAATTCAAATGGTTTGAATACATACAAAGGCCAAATGTTCAAAACGTTTTGAAAACCATCAATTAAAAAAAATTGAAAGGGCCGGCTGAAGTGGCTCAGTTGGTTAAGAGCTCGCTCAAGAGTTTGAGCTCTGAGCAACAGCGGTTCGAGTCCAGCCTGAGCTGAGCAGCCGCTGAGCTGCCAACAGGTAGCAGGATGGCTCAGCTAAAAAAAAAAAAAAAAAATTGAGAGTGCATTTTGAAAAGTACTCTTTAATAAACATCTGTTAATTTTATTTTTCAGCCAAGCGACAGACATAATGGAAACATCAGGGTGGAAGTCCATGATTCAGTCTCACCCTCATTTAGTAGCAGAAGCCTTCCGAGCGCTAGCATCTGCACAGTGTCCACAGTTTGGCATTCCACGCAAACGGCTAAAACAGTCCTGAAACCTTCCATGAACTGTAGAAAAATGGAATTGACTTTTATTCCTCCAGGTCCAGAAGGATTCTAGTAGACAAACCATAAGCAAGAGGTGTTTCTGTTGTCTTGTCCACAGAACAGAAGCTGAAAAAAGCATATTGCTTGCATTTCAGGTGGATAATTTATGGTTTATTCTTCAGCTTTAAATTAGACTGACTATATTCTAATTCACTTCAAGGCCTTAAATTATCTCCAGTGACTTCTCTTGTTCATATAATACTTTAATTTTTTTACTGTGCCTTGTCTTTTTGACCAAGGCTATGCAGGATTGCACTAGCTCCATAATGCAGTAATATTGATAACTGAAGATAATTAAGTTTCAAAAGGATCTTCCATTAGCTTGAGAAAAGCAAAATTAATTTTATAGGGTTTGTGCTATGCTATCTCAAAGTTTAAACTAGGTTGTCCTTAAAAGCACTTGCATTGGAGATAACTGGTAATGTCTCCGGTCTAAGTTCTATAAATATAGGAGAACCTGCTTACCTTCGAGGTAAGTTATGGCAATACACTGCTTCAGTTCTAATTTATTGTTCATTTCAGGGGGCAAATATGCAATGAGTTGGCCCAAATTTTTAGTAAAATTTGTGCTGTTTGTCTGTATGTTAACTGTTCAACAAACTAAGAGAAGCATAACAAAACTTTGCTTGTGTTTCTTTGTGGGTTTATCCAAGTTTACAGTGATTTAGAACTGATTGAGGTTAAGATTTCAATAGGAAGAAAGCATGTTTGTGCTGAATTATTTTTTTTTAATTTATAGTGATCTGCATTTATAGGAAGAATTCTGTACATGTTAAAAGTAAGGATGACCAAATGTAAATTTAATGAGTGGGCCAATTAATAAGAAAGATATATATGCACTTTTAATGTGTAACTTTTGTATGCTGAATGGTACATATATTTTTTTGCTTTTGAGAAAATAATAAGGTATAATTAATTGTGTCTTAACGTTTGACAGAATTTTTTAAGACAGATGGAGACAACTGGATGTTTGCGATAATACATAAGAAAGATATCCTTTATTATAGTTAAATTGGTTTCAATTTCAGATATTAATTATTGAATTTATTCCTGCTTGATCACATTTTAGAGAAGGCACCTGAACAATAAATAAATCCTGTACAGTCTACCCTCCTTCTAAAAACAATGAACTGATACTATTCCCAGATTAAAGGAGAGAACCCTTAGAAGTGTCAGGCCACACTCTAAACCTTTCCCCCTGCCCCACCAGCTTCTCCTTTCTGTTTCAGTTACTATAGTAAACATCGTGTATGATATTGAAATTCTACTTAATGTGAACAGGATAAACTATTTATAAACTGCTTTTCATGGGCCAGTTCTTTATTATAAATGAATTTTAGCTTTAAACATACACATGTTCAGTGTTTGATAGCTCTGTTCATAGTGGAGGTCTGTTCTGGTGCATTGTCCTGGAGAAGTATTAATAGGAGCTGTCAGTGTCAAGTCACTGCATCTTATTCCTGTAACAGTGACAGTATGCTTCTTAGGCAAGATTTACATTTGACCACAAGTGGAAAATAGTGTCACTGGGAAAAAATGCATATACCTATAAATTTGCATATATAATTTTATTCTCCAGATTAAAATTTGTATAATTTGTTTATTTAGTTTTTGAATTTAGGATAAAAGGAAAAAAAATTAAGCCTGAGGTTTAAAAATAGATTTTTTTTGTTATCTCTTTGTTAGGTATTCACTGAAGCAATTCTAATTTAATATATTAAGAGTGATTCATATTTACGTTAAATCACGCTGTCAAATGAGCATTTGTAATCCGTAACAAATTAGAGTTTGAAAAGATCATATTTTCAGATCTCTTCATGTCTCTCTATGTAGTTTCATTGAGTCTTTGTTGTGTTGGAAGAATCCCTTGAGATAGAAGAAAGATTCTTACGTGTTCATGGACTCCATCCTATGTAACATGTACTATGTAATAGTACTTCAGGGAGCAGAATCTCACTTCCTTACCTTTACCATAAGATTGAATTCACAATGTACAATTTAAAAATACATGTACATATAAAGTAAGATCTTTATTTTAATTTTGCCAGGGTCTTATAAGAAAACAAAAATTCCTTCCTCAGGCTGTAGAATTTTGTTGTTATATGTCAAAAAAGTACTGGTATCCCCATTTATATCAAATGCACACAGGCACAATATGAATTCACTGCTTGAATCTATGTTTCTAACCATAGTGACTTCAGTAATAACACCATAGTATGAACATTTCAGCTTGCCTTTACCTAACTTGTTTTCATGTTTATTACAAATCTTAAGGGTTTTATTATAAAGATTTTTTTTTTAGTTTGATAGCACATTTTGTACCAAAAACGTCAAACACTGTGCTGTAAGATTATCCACATTTGTAGAAATGTCCACTTTTCAGATAATATAATGCCTACCTTTATACTAACAGAATCGTATGTAGTTGATTTATTTTTTTTTTATTTATTATGTATATTTTTGGTATTGTGGGTTCTTAAGGCAATGATAAAAAACTGTTAATGTATTCTGATGTGAGTGCTCAAATAGCCTTTTTTTTTTTTTTCATTTTTAAAATACATGGTTTTCAGTAGGCACAGATTCTGTTCTGTTTTTGGTTATCAACCTGCTCCTGTTTCCCTTTTGTTACCTAAACAGAACTGCTTGGAAAAGGAGTGACTGGTTTTAAATGTTACATATTACAAAAATAACCATTGGAATACTGTTCTTTAGGTTCAGATACAGAAACACTATATTTGTGCCTTTTTTGTTTTTGAATTTTAATGTGTATTGGTATTTGGAGCACAAATATGAAGGTGCCATAATATTATGGCTTGCCATTGTTACCTCCTTGAATACGCGTATGTCATTGTCTTGAAATAGTAATTGAGGAACCTTGCATGTATTATGTGATCATTTGGGTGTCTGTGCGTGCGTGTGTGCATGTGTGTGCGTGAGTGTACATGGACTTGTTTTCACTTAGACTTGTGTGTGGTATATTCAAAAGAGTGAATTTTTAAAAATAGGACTCAGTTAAATGTTGAAAGTTCAGGCTAGTTGAAATATTTCATTTAATGTGCTTTACTTGGGACAAATGATTGACAAAGGAAATTATAATTCTCAAAAATGTGACCAATTACTGCATGATGAACTGTAAAAACAGTGCCTTTTAGGACACCATTAATTTTTAAATTAAGTTTAAAATGTTAACAAAGATCTCTTACAACGTTGTCATGAACCGTTATTGGCTTATTTTTAAACTAGACCTAAGTTAGAGCTTAAATTACCAAAAGTTTAATTACTAATTTACCCATTTAAGTTTTGTGCATAAATTTAAAACCTAAACCGAATTCTTTATGAAAATGTGGATCATAGATGTTACCCAGTGTTACTAAAATAGAACACTAGGAACTTCGGTAAGTTGTTTTGTTAAAATCCAACACACAAGCTTTTCTCATAGTCAAGTATGCTTCAGTGGTGAATTATTTCGAGTTGGACTTTAATGCTCATTGGTGGATAAAATAAAAATATTCAGTATATTCTTGCAAAGTAAGGTGGGTGGGTGGGTTTTAGTGTTTTCAGATTATAAAGACAGCACTTTCACACTCGAGTATTTCACAAACCTTTTATACAGATAATGAGCTCTACTTTTAATTGTTCATGGAATGATGTAAGTTTTAGGTTCAGTTAAACAAATATTGAGTGCCTACCGTACGCAAGACTTCCTCTTCACTAGGAATTAAATCACCACACCGTGTCTTCTGCTTGCAATATGTGGACTTTATATTTGAAAAGGAATTCTTATATTTAAGTTTTTCTGTTGTTAGAGTTTACCATCATATACTGAAACCCAGTTAATTTTGCATTCATTTTTTTAGAATGAAGCTAAAACTTAAGTGAGTCCCACTTTTGAAAATAAAATTCTGCTAAAATTATTTAAAAATTAGTTCTGGGGGGAATTGATTTTCAAATTTCAAATGTGTAAAGACGTATATTGAACTTCTCAGCCTCATTTTTAATCAGCTCATGTTAATGGTGAGATACGTACTTTTGGTATCTTGTTGCTGAAAATATTTTTTGCATTTCAGCACGTTGCGTTAAAATAAAGTTGTTACTACTTATTCAGAATTAATTGGTTTATTTTGTGTTTATTTGAAAATACAAACTCTTCTTTTTTAGGTGACTATGATGTTTTGCATAAGAGCCACGTATTCGCTATGGTAGCTTTCAAAATTATGCAGAGTAGTTATTTTTTCTACATAGGGAATCTAGTATTTTATGAAACCTACTAAAGACAATCCTTAACTGTGAGGTATTACTCATATATTTACTTTAACATATGAATATCATCAATATTGAATGACTTATGCTAATATCCTATAACTTTAATATAGCACTTAAAAATCACCTTACCCTAGTACTCCCACCACATCTTTTTCTTTTTTTTAAACAAGTTTTTCTTTTGTTTTTTTTTTTACTTTATTAGGGAACAGTGTGTTTTTTCTAGGACCCATCAGCTCCAAATCAAGCCGTTGTCTTTCAGTCTAGTTGTGGAGGGCGCAGCTCACTAGCCCATGTGGGAATCGAACCCGCAACCTTGGTGTTACCTGAGCTAACCAGCCACCCCTCCCACCCCTTCTTAATTTCAGCTGGCAACTTAATCATTTGCTGCTATCAAACAGAGCAGATTTGGGGCAGTGCATTCCTGGACCAGCTTATTAACAGTAATACAACTGATTGGTAAAAAATTATGGCCAAACTGGCAGTAGACGTGCACAGTGGAAAACCTTTCATATACCCAACATACACATACACATGTGCACGCACACTGAATTCCCCTTAGAAGAATAAGAGAAAGGTTGAAAAACTTAAGAACATTGTCTGTGTGATTATAACAAAACAGGACAAGCAGTCACAGTCGAAACTTCAAATGAACTGAAAAAACTTTTCCCTTCCACTTTGCAGCAGGCAACACCCTTAATACTTTTAGAACATTGAAATGTTGTGTCTTCTCCGTTCTACCACTCAGAATCATTTGTGTCTAAAAGAGAAGGCCAAGAGTGGCATTTGTTTTGATCACTGTTTTTAAATAGAAAACATTGGCAGAAATCTTTCACAATGTTTTGCTTCTTTTTATTTTTCCCTTGGCACTAGGGAGGTTTGCAGCATCTGCAATGGATAGTGGCAAAAAGGTTTGTTGTTCCTGTTAGGAGAGCTTCCTTTTCAGCTCTCCTGCTTCTTGCTCTCCACCTTAAATCTTTTTGTGAAGGATTCAGGTTTAGTTCTGTGCCCGTCTGTCACAAAAGCCAAACAGCTCCTCTAGTATCCAGTCTTACCCTTTGACCCAAATTCAAACTGGGCCTTAATAGATAAAGAGCAAAAAAATAAAAATATAGGATTTAGGAATATTAATTACAGTACCCAAAACAATCTTTCCTGATGACTCTGCTATTCACTTGGCTCTGAAATAAATTTACTACCATAACAGAAAGTTTGTAGAATATATACTTTTATTTTTGTTTGTTTAAAGTTGCAGAAATGGAGTTTATTAGAAGTAAAAATAAATTTCAAAGAAGCAGAAGCGGGCCCGAGCAGTAGAGAATGGCTCAAGGGCCATTATTAGAAGAGAAAGTACACTCCAAAGAGTTTGGAGCAGACAGAGCAAAGGAAGCTCAAAAGGCCTAGAATATATACTTTTAGAGTACTACAAAGATGTTCAGGACATAATAAAAATTGGGCATAATCAAGAAAATGAGAATAATGTGCAATTGAAAAAGTAAAATTAGATGCATTGAAGTTGATAATTACCAGAAATGATAACAGAAATTTGAGTCAGTAGAAGACAAGGTTCAGAAATGCTCCCAGATCACAAAGACAAGAATAGAGAAGAAAATAAAGGTAATTTGGTTTAATTTCTGTCACTGAATTAAATGGAGTGCCAGGCACTGTGCTGAAGATGTTTCCAGTAATAAGGAATAAATGGTCCTTGTAAGCATCCAAGCAAGAAAGAAAATTTTAAAAGTCATATTTCTGACTCAAGAACCCTTAGCTGTTTAGTGATTCATTTCTAAAGGTAACATGTAAATTATACAGAAGTAGTATGTTAACATTAGTTCCCAAAGCATAAGGAATGCTGACAATTGATCAAAATCCAAGCATAGAAGTTGAGTCTTAAAAGGATTGACAATAAGTATTAAACTGTTAGAGGTAAGTCTAACTTATTGTAACATTATTTACAAACATAAATGTAAAAAATGTAATTGACCACAGCCACCTCACCCAAACCTCTGGCACCTCCCCCCCCAACTCCTCCCATCCCTCAGGATTACATATGGAGACAGTTATTATCTTCTCTGCAGAGGGGCTTTCCTGCCTCCCTCAGAGGCCCTGGATAGTTTAGAAATATAAAATGTAAAATTATAAAGTTACAACTATAAATGTAAAAGTGACCATGTATTATAAGTAGAAAGGAAACTAGGCAAGAGGAAGATGGGGAACTGGAATTGGGAAATGAAAACACAAAATTTTTCCTCTTCCATAAACAAGAATTAAAATGTTTTTTTACTGATTTTTTAACTGAGTTTTAAACATTTAAGGATTTTTCAAAAAATAGTTAAGCTTTATCCACTGATAGAATTTAAAATAGACTATATATTGGGTCGTTGAAAAAGTCATCATGCGTGTTTGCAACAGATGGCACTAGTTCATTTTTGGAAGTACTAGAGTCATTTTCATCTATGTTACTATGTCATTTGATAGCTGACAATTCTGGTTTCATTCTAAAAAATGAGGGATCTGGTTGAGTTTTGGAGATTTTACAACAAGTTGAAGATGGAAGACCAAACTGCATTTTTGCCATATTTTACTGTTTTACTTCCATAAAGAGAAGAATGCACATCAAGCTTCTGAAAAGTTGCATGAAGTTTATGGTGACAATGCTCTACAAGAATGTCAGTGCCAACGATGGTTCACGAAGTTCCGTGCTAGTGATTTTGATCTCAACGACGCTCCTCGGTCAGAGAGGCCCACCAAGGTTGATGACAAAATAAAGGCATTGATCAAGTCAAACCCGTGTTACACGACACAAGATATTGCAGAAACATTGAACATCCATCATTCAAGTGTTCACGACCACCTGAAGAAGCTGGGATATGTAAGCAAGCTCAATATTTGGGTTCCGCATGAACTCAAGTTCATTGGCAGCGCGTATAAACATCTGCAATACACTCATTAAACAAGGAAAATGATCCTTTTTTGAAGGGACTGATAACTGGTGATGAGAAGTGGATTGTTTACAACAATGTGTGCAAATGGTCTTGGTCCCGACATGATGATTCACCTCAAATGACATCGAAAGCAGACATTCATCAGAGGAAGGTTATGCTCTCAGTGGTGGGATTTTAAAAGTGTGTTTTTCGAGCTTCTACCAAGGAACCAAATAATCAATTTGAATGTGTACTGTTGGCAATTGGACAGTTTGAACGAATCCATCATCTAGAAATGTCCATAGCTCATTAATTTTAAAGGAGTTGTGTTCCATCACAACAACATGAGCCACACACAAGTTTGATCACCCATCAAAAATTATTGGAGTTTGGATGGGTTGTGTTGCCACACCCACCATACTTGCCTGACCTTGCACCATCAGACTCCCACTTGTCTTGCTGTCTTCGAAACTCCTTGCGTGATAATAACGTTTAATTCAGATGAGGCTGTAAATCAGCACCTTCTTCAGTTTTTTGCAAATAAAGACAGGTCCTTGTATGAACAAGGAATTATGAAGCTCACTGAAAGATGGCAAAAGGTTATTAAGCAAAACGGGCAATATATCATTGATCTTTGTTCTTTATATAAATAAATGACCTTTGAAAAACAGAAAAAAACATCATGACTTTTCCAATGAGCCAATATATCCTCCAAAGCACAAACAACGGGTGTGTGGCAAAGTTGGGGGCGGGGGTAGGGAGGAAGAGGGAGGAAGGTGGTGGTGGTGGGTTGGGACAATTAACACACCAAAAAAGAAGAAGGCAAAGAGAACACTGCAAAACTCTAGTGAGACTGTAATAGTATGACAAATGGAGTAGATTAAGCACAGCTACTAGAAAATCTTATACAGCAATGATCTCATTCATCAGATTGTGGTAGCTGGGTATGTAATATAGAGAGAAACACCCTGTTCCAAAGGAATTTAATAATACCAATAACAAAATACAAGCCTTATGAAAGGGGAAGTAGAGAGTGTTGTGTAGCATGTCTCAGCAGTACATAAGTGCTAGCCAGGCAGAGAAGAGAAGGCATTATAATTTTATAAGGGAACAAGTGTGAAGGCTCAGGCAAGAGGATGGTGATTTTACGGAAAATACGGTTTAGCTGACCAGCTTTTTGTTGACATGTAGTGTCTCTGTGTGTGCATCCTTTTTTTTAAGGGGATGGGAATCCAAGTGAGAGAACTTTGTCGGACTAAGTCAGGAAAGCCCTTTTAAATTCTAAATTGCCCCAACTGAGTAAATCAAGGAAACAAATGAAAACGATTATAAAATAATTACCTCCATAGAAGGCTTGGAACTAGGTTGGCTTTTTATGGAAATTATTTTGAACTTTCTAGGAACTGATAATTCCCTGATATGGGAATTGAAGTAAATACTGAAAAATAAATTTAAACAAGCACTTTTAATCAAGCTAGTATAAACCAGATAGTGCTAGAAAATTGCAAAAAATAAATGAAATCAAGACACTAATGCAATACCTAGAGGTAGCAGTAGCCTAGTAAATGTTTGTTCCAGTCCCTTTCTCTTTTGCTAAGCAAGTAACCAAAAAGTGAGATGTACAGACCCATTTCTATTACAATATTAATGATAGAATCCTAAATGCGAATAGCTAAAATTCAGTAATGGAAAAAAGTTACCTAAGGTTAAGCTAAGATTCTTGAGGATAGGTTAGTATTAGGATATCAGGTTTACACCATATCAAAAGGTAAACTGAAAACCATTATCTAGTTAAATTTTATTTAAAAACCCACATTTTCACCCATTAACTATGGGAGTTAATTCTTCAACACCATAAAATATATTACTCTCACACCATTAATCAACATCATAGTAACATAGTTCCCATTAAAATCAGAACCAAAACAGCTTGACAATATGTTTATTATTTTTAATTATGGCAGAAATTTTAATCCATGAAATATATATGAAACAAATATGTATTACAAATATGAGAAAGGCCTATATTTGAAAATTATATAAAATTTTCCTATAAGATCCAAATTAAATTTAAAATTGAATGCTAGTTTAGTAAAATGGCTAGGAAAATCTAGAGATAATCTGCAAGACACATACACTGGCAGAAACCAGTACAAGATTTTACGAGAAATAAAATCTAAATCACAGCAGAAAATAAAATGGAAAAGGCCTAGGAATGATCTTAAGTTTAGATATAAGAGCACTACAAAAGGGAAAATATCCTACAAAATTATACCAAAGGATAGGAAAAGAACTGTAAAGTAGAAAAACAAAACAAAAACCCAAGATAAACCATACTATTATTTACCAATATTTAATAAAAATTTCCTTGAGGGAAATATAAGAACACTAAAAATATTTGTCTTTGGATTATGTAGTACTGCGAATCATTTGTCCTAATGGACTGCATTTTCCAAAATCTCCATAAAACAAATGTGTACTACATTATTAGTGAGAATAAACATTAAACATTTAAATAATGTACATTCTGGGAAAGTCAATAAGTTGATTTTTTTTAAGCTATCCAGAATGGTAAAGGCGGTAAAATCAAGAGCAATTAGTGAGACTAATGACTACCCAGCCTGGGGAAGCTAATATGTCATGTGGTCATGTGGTTGATTTGCTAGTTTGTACTTGACCCTCATGCAGACTGGCATTACTGATGAGATTGTTTATAATCATTTGGGAATAAAGTGACATGCAAGTGCTAGGATAATGTAAATTCTTATTTTAAAAAGATACATTTTTCATAAACTTAGTTTTTTGTATTTTCTATAAAATGGATGATCATTACATACTGATCTTTTAAAAATGAAAACTGGTAACACCCAAACATTGGAGAAGTTAGCACGTTGGAGTCTCTACCTGATCCATTCCTCTTGGGATTTAAGCCTTTAGGCAGAAAGGAAGGGTGTTTCCTTTAGTTATAACAATTGAGCCTTATTCTGTGCAAGATGCTGGGGATACAATGATGGTAAAACGAAACAAAATGAATATGAGCAAACAAAGACAGGCCCCTTCCTCTCATGCACGTTGCTCACAGACTAGTACAGGAACTGTCATTAATCAATAATGATCAACCTTGCTAGACATGTATCAAAAACAAACTTTGGATTTTGTTGATTTTCTCTGTTGTTAGTCTATTTTCTATTTTATTGATGTCCCACTTAACTTTATTACTTAGTCATCATTTCCTAGCTTCTTAAGGTGGAAGTTTAGATCATTCATTTTTACATATTTCTTTTTTTTTTCTAATCATGTAAAACTATTGATTTTTCTCTAAGCACTGTCTTAATTACATCCCACAGTGTTTTTGTATGTTGTATGTTCATTATCACCAGGTCAAATTAAATCAATGGTGGTTAGAGAATATACTTTGTATCATTTCAGTCAGTTGATATTTACTTCTATTTTTTGTATGGCACAGAAAATGGTCTATCTTGGTGAAGGTTCTAATATGCACTTGAAAATAATGTTTTGTGCAGTTGTTGAGTGTTGTGTGTGAGCAATGGTGATTAGGTCAAGCTGATTGATAGTGCTGTTCAAGTTTTCTATATGTGCACTCATTTTTCTCTACTTTTTTTCTATAATAGCAATTACTGAACAATGGATGTTAAAATCTCCAACTTGATCTGTAGGTTGATCTGCTTCTCCTTTGTTATTTTTTCTTTGTGTATTTTGAAACTTTATTTTTTTGCTTATTTTTTTCTTTTAAAGATTTTATTGGGGAATTGAGGGAGGGGAACAGTGTTGGGGAATTGGAGAAGGGGACCAGCCAAGTTGTTGTTCTTCAATCTTAGGTGTGGAGGGCGCCAGTCGCCATCTGGCTTCCCGTGGGCAGCTCGTGGCCTCTAAGCTCAGGGTGCTGTGTTCAATCTTAGTTGCGGGTGGGCGTAGCCACCATCCCATGTGGGAGTCGAACCAGCAGCCTTGTTGTTAAGAGTGCATGCCCTATCCACTGAGCCATGTGGGTGGCAGCTCAGCTCAAGATGCAGAGTTCAATCTTAGTTGCTGGTGGGTGTAGCCCACCATCGAACAGTTAATCTTGTTGTTACACCAGCTGAGCCATCCTGCCACCTGTTGGCAGCTCAGCGGCAGCTCAGCTCGGGCGCAGCGTCACTGGTCCATGTGGGAATGGAACCGGTGGCCCCATTGCTCAGAGCTCACACTCTTAAGCCAATTCTTAGCCAGCTGAGCCACTCGACCGGCCCCTAAAACTTTATTTTTAAAAGGGCACACATAGTTTTAGAGTTGTTATGTCTTCTTGATAAGTTGGTCCTTTTATGTTCATAAAAGATCCTTTATCTCTAGTGATACTTTTCATTTTGAGGTCACTTTGATGGTTAATATAGTCACATCAGCTTTCTTACACTGTTTTCAAGGTATATATTTTCCCATTCTTTTACTTTCAGTCTGACTTTTTATATTTAAAATATGTATCTTTAAAATACAGTTGGATCTAGCTTTTTATCCAGTGTGAACATCTCTGCATTTTACTTGGAGTGTTTAGTCCATTTCTAATTAATGTGATTATTGATGTGTTTCAGTTTAACTCTCCTGTCTTGATATCTGGTATTTTCCCATCCATTTGTTTTTGTTTTTTTTTTTATTCTCGTTCCTGTTTTCTATGGAGTTAATCACATGTTTTTGTTTTTTTAAATATTTCATTGTACATTCCATATTAAAATTCTTGCTATGCAGTTCCTTTGATCTGTTTTCAAGTGATTGCTCTAGAGATTACAATATGCTTCTTTATCACAGTCTACCTTCAACTAATAATATTTCACGTACAACAGTATAATTCACCCCACCTTTTGTGCTTTTGTCTGCTTATATATCACATGTACACATGTTCAAATCCCACAGTATATTGTTTTTTTATTTTATTTTATACAAGCAGTAATCTTTTAAATACATTTAAAATATTACACCTGTGTGTACTTTTCTTAGAAGTTATTTTCACTTACCCTAGTATTTATCCTTTTTAGTGTTCTTTGTTTCTTCCTTCAGTTATCTATTTACAACTAGTATTATTTATATTTAGTCTGAAGAACTTCTATTAGCATTTCAAATTCTTTGAACTTCTGTATGCCTGAAAATGGTTTCTGTTTCTCCTTCATTTTTAAATTACCGTTTCACTGGATGTGGAATATTAAGTTGATAGTTTGTTTTCTTTCAGCACTTCGAAGATGTTATTGTATTGTATTTTGCACTCTGTTGTTCCTGGTGATTTCTATTGTTTTTCCCCTGTATGTAATATGTCTTCTCCCCAACCACCACCCACAGCCTCATTTGCTTTCAAAATTTGTTCTTTATCTTTAGTTTTCAGCAGTTTGACTGTAAAAAGTCTAGGTATGTTTTTCTCTGAATTGATCCCTTTTGGGGTTTCTTCAGCTTTTTGATGTACAGATTGATGTCTTTCATCAAGTTTGAAAGATTCTCAGTCATGATTTTTTAAAAAATATTTCATCTTGGGCCGGCCGAGTGGCGCGATGGTTAAGAACTGGCTTGGGACGCCAGAGGGCCCCGGTTTGGATCCCACATATGAGAGCCAGTGACACTGCCCTCCACAGCTAAGATGCTGAACACCAGCTCAACCTGGAGCTGGGCTGCCATCAGTCGCTGACGACAGCGTAGGCTGCAGCCCCTATGGCAGTGAGTTGCCATGGGCTACCATGTGTAGCCAGCAGCCAGCGTGAGCGGCCAGCAGCCGCTGTGAGCGGCCGTCCAGAAGCCGGCGACTGATCTGCCTCGCCTGGGAAGAGCGCAATGATGGTGCCAACTTGGGCCAGTGAAGCAACGTCCTCCACAACTAGACTGAAGAACAAAAACAACAGCAATTTGTCTGTTCCCCTTCCCCCAATTCCCCAATAAAAATCCTAAAAAAAAAAATTCATCTTTTCCATTCTCTCTCTCCTTTCTTTCTGTGACTCCAATTATGTATGTTATATGGTTTAATATTGCCTAACATATCTCAGTGTTCTGTTTTTGTGGGGTGTTTTTTTTCATTTATTCTGTTTTTGTTTGTTTTTTCCCCTAGTTTGGGTACTATCTATTGACCTCTTTTCAAGTTCATGAATTCTTTCCTAAGTGTTATTCCATCTGCTGTTAATCTCACCTAATGATGTAATTTTCACTTAGGAAATTTGTGAAATTTGATTGTTTCAGTGTTTTAGTTTGTCTTCTGAAGTTTCTTCTTTTCTTGTATGTTGTTCAGCTTTTCATTTCCTTCAGCATTTTTTTTTTTAGCTGAGCCATCCTGCCACCTGTTGGTAGCTCAGTGGCAGCTCAGCTCGGGCCAGAAATAGAACCACTGTTGCTCAGAGTTCAAACTGTTGAAAAGCTCTTAACCAACTGAGCCACTCGGCCGGCCCTCCTTTAGCATTTTTATTACAGTTTTAAGTCCCTATCAATTCTGACTTCTTGGATATAGCTGAGTCTGCTTTTATTTCCTATTACTTTTCTTGACAATGAGTCACATTTTCTTCTTATTTTTTTTTCTAATGTTTGATTTTATGGCACACATGAACAAAAAGCAATAGAAACTAAAGTAAATAGTATTTGTTTTCACAAAAGTGCATGCTCTTTTTTATGTCATGCCTCTAAAGTGAGGCTGAATCAATATGATACATAGTGATTCTGTTCTGGGTTTTGTTGTGGCTTTGGGTTAATGCATTTCACCAATGGCTTTAAATACTTTGAAACAAGATCAAGATTTTCCTTTCTGATTACTGGCAATATTCCAGATATATCTTGTTTTATAGCCATGCTATCAGCCAAGAAATTTCATTTGCTCTTTAACAAAACAATAGTCTTGTTTCAGGCTTTCAATCCCTTGGGAGATCTCTTTCCACTTAGAATGCATTGGAGAGATACAAAGTATGATAAAAAAAATACAGTGAATGTTTAAATTAAAAAAAAATTATTACAAATACATATTGCCATTAATTCCCCTCAAAATACTTCCCCTCACATCAAACACATTTAACCCTTTGTTTTTGCCACTTTCTGAAGCAGTTCTGGAAGTCCTCTTTCATGTGAGTCTCTTTATTTCATCCTCAATCATGACAACGCTCCATGTCACACATCACTTCTGGTACGGCAATTTCTGTCAAAAACATTATGATGTGTCTTCATCCACCTTATTCACTGGATCTGGCACCATGTGACTTCTGGCTCTTCTTCTAAGTCAAAATGACCATGAAAGGAAAATATTTTGAATTGATTCAGGACATCAAGGCAGCCACGACAGCACAACTAAAGACACTCACTAAAGAGGACTTCCAGAACTGCTTCAGAAATTGGCAAGAATGATGAGATAAGTGTGTTTAAAGTGAGGAGGAGTATTTTGAGGGGGGTTAATGGCAATGTGTCTTTTACTGTAATAAATTTTTTAAAATTTAAGCACTTCCTGTATTTTTTTTTATCACACCTCATATGCCTTTCTTCACCCCCCCATATCTTGGAAGCTGAGACTTTACAGTGCCTAGAGTGATGGGGGGAGAAGTACTCTCTCAGTTCTAAAGCTTTGACCCTTATACTTCATAGGCAAAAGTCCTAAATACCTTGAATGGATTTCTCTCATTCTATTTGCTCTACCTAGTCAATTCAGTGAGTGGCTGCCTTACATTTGGGAGAGGCTCTGCATGCCTAAGAGTGTCTATCCCTCCCTGCCCTCAGATTTGGTATACAATTCCTAGTATTCTGTAAAGTACCATAGGAAGGATTTGGCAGGTTGGTGCCTGACTTGCTCTGTGACTGTGGCTTTTCAGAATTCTAATTTGTCATACCAGTCCATGCACAGCCATTAAGTGGTCTAAAAAATGGATTAGTTTCACCTTACACCTATGGCTCTGGTGAGAACAGCCATCTTTTTTTTTCTCCCTTATGAAGAGCTAGTCACTTTCTGGAGTTTTCATTACTTGGTTGTCTTTTTGTTTTGTTTTTTTGCATGCTCAGTTCTTGATGGATTTAGAAAAAAGCATGGTTCTATAACTTCTGTGGCTTATTTTGGTGGTTAGGATGAAAGTGAGAGTCTCTTGCAACCATTTAAATACTAAATGGAACTGGAAATTTTGGCATTTAAAAATTTTTAATTTTCACTGTTTGCTTCTAAGATAAAGATACACAATTACTTTTTTTATTGATCTTGTACTTATGAACTTCTGTATCCTACTTATTAGGATTTTGTTTTGGTTTTTGTATATTCCTTGTGATTTGCTACATAAAGGTTGTCCTGTGCAACAAAAGAAAGCTTTCTTTCTTTCTATTTATGCTTTTCAAAAAGATTTTTATTTAAATACAGCTAACATACAATATTATATTAGTTTCAGGTGTACACAATAGGTATTCAACATTTATACACCTAAAGAAGTGATCACCACAAGTCCAGGAACCATCTGACGCCATACTATGTTATCACAGTATTATTGACTCTATTGACCGTGTTGTAAATGACATACCCATGACTTATTTATTTTATACCTGGAAATTTGAACCTATATTCCCCTTCACCTTTTTCTCCCATTTTTAAAATTTTAATTACAGTTGACATTCAATATTATATTAATTTCAGGTGTTTGGCATAGTGGTTAAGCATTTGTATAATTTAAGAAGTAATCCCCCTGACTAGTCTAGTACCCACCTGGCACTATACATAGTTATTACCATATTATTGACTATATTCCCTATGCTTTATTTTATAACTACCAATTTGTACTTCTTAATGCCTTCACCTTTTCACCCTGTCCCCCAACCTCCCTCCTATCCATCACCCCAATAAATCTAGTACAAATCTGACACCATACATAGTTACTACTATATTATTGACTATGTTCTTTATGCTATACCCTACATACCCATGACTACTTTGTGACAATCTATTTGTATTTCTAAGTCCCCCTTTTTCACGCTACCCCAAAATGCCTGTTTCATTTGGCAAAATGTTCTCTGTATCTATGAGTTTGTTTCTGTTCTGTTTGTTTATTTTCTTCATTAGATTCCAAATATAAATGCAAATACATTGCATCTCTCTTTCTCTGTCTGACATACTTCACTCAGCACAATACCCTCCAGGTCCATCCATGCCACTGCAGATGGCAAAAACCCATTTCCTTTCATGGTCAAGTAATATTCCACTGTATAGATGTACCACTTACTCTTTATCCATTCATCCATCAATGAACACCCAGACTGCTTCCACACCTTAGCCATTGTAAACAATGTTGTAATGAGCATATGGATGCACATGTCTGCTTGAGATAGTGTTTTAGGTTTTTTCAGATAATTACCCAGAAGTGGGATTACTGGGTCATTTTTTGTCACTTGTTATAATCTTTATTTTATTTTATTTTATTTATTTTTTAGCTGAGCCATCCTGCCACCTGTTGGCAGCTCCGTGGCAGCTCAGCTGGGGCTGGGAATCGAACTGCTATTGCTCAGAGCTCAAACTCTTAAGCGAGCTATAATCTTTATTTTGAAGTCTGTTTTGTCTGGTACAAGTATTGCTGCCACAGCTTTTCGTTTTGTTTTGTTTTCATTTAATATCTTTTTTCCATCCCTTAATTTTCAGTTTGTACCTTTCAATCTGAAATGAGCCTTGTGTAGGCAGCATATGTAAGGGTCTTGTTTTCTTATCCATTCAGGAACCCTATCTTTTGAATGGAGCATTTCATCCATTTACATTTAAAATAATTGTTGATATGTGGTTATTGCCATTTTATTATTCATATTTTTCAACTTTTTTTTTCATCTTAAAGAAGCCCCTCTAACAATATTTGTAATACTGGATTGGTGGCAATGAACTCCTTTAGCTTTTTTTTTTTTTTTTTGTCTGGGAAGTTTTTCATCTGTTCTTTGATTCTAAATGAGAGCTTTGCTGGATAGAGTAATCTTAGTTATAGGTCCTAGCTTTTAATCACTTTGAATGTTTCCTGCCAATGCCTCTGGCCTGCAAAGTTTCTGTTGAGAAATCAGCTAACAGTCTTATGGGAGCTCCTTTTTAGGTAACTCACTGCTTTTCTCTTGCTGTTTTTAAGATCCTCTCTTTGTCTTTAACCTATGGCACTTTAATTATGATGTGTCTTGCTGTGGGCCTCTTTGGATTCATCTTGTTTGGGACTCTCTGTGCTTCTTTGACTTGTATGTCAATTTCCTTAACCAGGCTAGGGAAGTTTTCTGTCATTATTTTTTCAAATAGGTTTTCAATTCCTCCCTGTCTCTCTTATTCTGGTACCCCTATGATGTAAATGTTGGTATGCTTGATGTTGTTCCAGAGGCCGCTTAATCTGTCCCCATTTTTTTTATTATTATTATTTTTTCTTTTTGCTGTTTTGATCAAGTGTTTTCTACCACCTTATTTTCTGACTTGCTGATTCGATCCTCTGCATCTAGTCTACTGTTGGTTCCCTCTAATGTAGTCTTCATTTCAGTTATTGTAGTCTTCATTTCTGACTGGCTCTTTTTTGTTTTCTATCTCCATTTCTGTTTCCTATCACTTTGTGGAAGTTCTCCCTGAGATCACTGAACATCCCTATAACCAGTGTTTGGAACTTTGTGTCTGGTAGATTGCTTGTCTCCATTTTGTGGTTATTTTTCTGGACTTTGTTCTGTTCTTTTATTTGGGAAATATTTGTCTCCCAATTTTGGCTGCCTCCCTGTGTTTGTTCCTATGTATTAGGTAGGGCTGCTACACCTCCTGGTCTTAATAGAGTGGCCTTATGTGGTTGGTATCTTGTGGGACACAGTGGCACAGTCTCTCTGATCATCAGAGCCAGGTGCTCCAGGTCTGTCCCTGTGTGGGTTGTGTGTGCCCTCCTGTTTTAATTGAGACTTGATTGCTGTTTGCACATTAATGGGAGGGATTGACTCTCAGGCTCATTGGTTATGAGGATTGGCTGTGACTACAGTGGAGGAGCTGTTGTGCAGGGGCTGACCCTACAGAGCAGAGTTCTTTTTAGCAGGGCTCTGGTGCCTGCCCAGTCTTCCCTTTGGGTGTGTCTCCATGGAGGTGACCAGGAATGCTCCATCCCAGTCTGAAGCCAGCCACTGGGTCTGCCAGCCCCAGGAACTCCTGGGCGGGGACTCACTGCAGGCCAAGTTCAGCCACCATCCATGACCTGACCAGGGCCACCTGGCATGAGCCACAAAGCAATCCATAGATGCCCACTGCCTGTGCTGTGCTTTGAGGTGCCTGCAGAGGCCTAGCCGTGAACAAAAACCACTAGTGCCAGGCTTAGGGCTGCTCAGCCAAAGGAACAAGACACAGTGAAGCCAGATGCTGCTTGTTTGTGCTTTGTGAACCTTTGAGAGATTTTAGGAAAGTCTGTAGCATTTGCTAAGGCAGGCCATTTATCCAGAAAAGCCACTGGAAGTAGCTTTGGTGTGTCCGAAAGGTGGGTGGGGCATAGTTTCAGGTAACCACTGGGGTGGGGCAGAGAAAAGTGATAGTTGGTTTGATGGAGACTCAGATAAGACATCTGTGAGCATGCGTCTGCATGCTGGGAGGGGGAACACTCAACAAAGAAACAGTGACTTCCGCCAGCTCCTCTATCCAGGAGAAAGCTGCCCCTCCCGCCCACACTCTGAAGCTAGACAATCCAGTTCCTCCCTATATGTCCCTGACTCCTTTTAAGCTGCTGCCCCAGTGCTGGAGCTGAGAGCCAGTGGGTCCATCAATGAGTTAAGTAAGTCTGTGTGCGGTCCCATTAAGAGGAGCACCTGGGAGTGCAGCTGCCCTCCATCTCACTCAGCCACCATCTCTGCTGGTTTTCACAACCAGCCTTCTCTTTCCAGCACTGAAACCCTGGGCTGGGGTGGGGCTGGGGGACCCCTTGCTCCTCAAGGGTTGACCTCCGCAGCCGACATATTTCTTCTGATTCAGTTTATAATGGTCACATCCTGGTGTGTGTTCAGCCTGTTTTGCATCTCTACCCCTCCTACCAGTCTCAAGTTGGCTTCTTCTATATGTTGGTAGTTCTAGGGCTTCAATTCAGCTAGACATCAGGCGATTCTCAATAATGGTTGTTCCGTGGTTTAGTTGTAATTGACGTGGTCCTGAGAGAAAGTGAACACAATGTTTACCTACTCTGCCATCTTGACTGAAATCCTATTCTTTATGCTCTTTATTTATTTATGCCTCACTTCATTGTCTAGGATCGTCAGTGCAATGTTGAATTGAAGTGATATGTGTTGTTGAAGTAAGGAGGAAAATGTTTAACATTTTTCCATTAAGTATAATGAGACCTGCAGTTTAGCATAAATGCCTTTACCAAACTGAGGAAATTCCCTTCTATTCCTGCTTTGCTCAGTTTTTCATAAGTAGGTGTTGAATTTAGTCAAATTCTCTCTATTTTTAATGTATTGAGATGATCACATGTCTTTCTCTTTTATTATTTTAATGTGAACTACAGTAGCAATTTAAAAATTGTAAGCCAACCAGGGCTGGCTGAGTGACTCAGTTGGTTAAGAGCTCGCTCAAGAGTGCGAGCTCTGAGCAACAGTGGTTCGATGCCCGGCCCGAGCTGAGCAGCTGCTGAGCTGCCAACAGGTGGCAGGATGGCTCAGCTAAAAAAAACCAAAAAACAATTTTTTTAAACCAACCTTGAATTTCTGGAATAAACCCAACTTGGCCATGATGTATTATTCTTTCACTATGTTACTGGATTAAATTTGCTAGTATATGTTTAAGAAATTTTGTGTGTGTGTTCATAAAGGATATTGTGTTCTGTCTCTCTCTCTCTCTCTCTCTCTCTCTCTCTCTCTCTCTCTCTCTCTCTTTCTCTCTCTTTGTGTGTGTGCGTGTGTGTGTGTGTCTGTGTTCTTGTAATAATTGTATTAGGCTTTGGTAATGGAATTATTTTAGCTAAATTATTCTAAATGGGTTGGGTAATGTTCCCTTGTCCTCTATTTTCTGAAAGAGATTGTGTAATATGGCATTATTGCCTTCTTAAATGCTTGAAAAAACTCATCAGGAAGTTATGTGGACCAGAAATTTTCTCAATAAAGATGTTCTTGCAATTTCTTTAGTAATATAAGACTACTCAGATTTTGTACTTCTTGTGTGCATTTGGTAAGTTGTGTTTTTCACTTATGACCATTTTATATATGTTGTCAAACTTAATTAGCATGAAGTTGTTCATAATGTTTCCCTTTTTATCCTTTTAATGTTTGTAGGCCCTACAGTGATAACCATCTTTCATTTCTGATGTTGGTATTTTTTTCTCTTTTATTGTTTTCTTGACTGGACTGGTAGGAGTTTATCAAGTTTTGGCTTTTTAAATCTCCTTTTGAATTTTCTTTTTCTATTGTTTATTTTCTAGTTCATTGACATCTAGCTTGTTAACTGTTGCCTTCTTTTTAGTTACTTTAATTTGCCCATCTTTTTCTTGCTTTTTAAGGTAGAAACTTAGATCATGCATTTTATACCTTTATTCTTTCATATCACAATCATTTAAAGTTATAATTTGTCCTCTTAAGAAATCTCATAATTGCATCTTACAAATTGATTTTTGTGTTTCATTATTGTTCCATTTGAACTATTTTCTAAGTTTCCTGTGATTTTTCTTTGACCAATAAGTTATTCAGAAGTGTTTTATCTTGATATCTAAATAGGAATTTCTCTCTCTCTCTCTCTCTCTCAATCTCTCTCTCTCTCTCTCTCTATATATATATATATATATATATACATATATATATATATATGGAGTTAAAATACATATTTTTTATTAACTTAATTCTGTTATGGTCAGAGGTTAACATTCTCACCATTGATATTTATTGATACTTGTTTTATCACTCAGCATATAGTCTATCTTGGTAAATGTTTCATGTGCATGAGAAAGAACGTGTATTCTTTAGTTGTCTTGTGTAGCAATCCATAAATGCCTGTTAGNCTCACTGCGGCTGCTGGCCGCTCACGCTGGCTGCTGGCTACACATGGTAGCCCATGGCAACTCACTGCATCAGGGGCTACAGTCTACACCGTCGCCGGCAACTCATGGCAGCCCAGCTCCAGGTTGAGCTGTTGTTCAGCATCTTAGCTATAGAGAGCAGTGTCACTGCCCCTCATATGTGGGATCCAAACTGGGGCCCTCTGGCGTCCCAAGCCAGCTCCTAACCATTGCGTCACTCAGCTGGTCCTTGTGTTTGTTTTATAAAAAAATATTTTTAATATCCTATTTTATTTCCACCATTTGCTTTTAGCTATACTTTTTTGCACTTCTGTTAGTTGTTCTAGACATTATAATATGTATCCTTAGCAGCCTACTCATAATTAATGTTGCATCATTTCATGTAAACTATAAAAAGCATAACTTTAATTTTTTAAATTAGTTTTAGGTGTACAAAACAATACAATAGTTATACTCTTCACCCCTCACAAGGTGACAAACCCCCTTCCCCAATCCACCGCCTCCCCCAACATCATACATATCTATTACAATTCCATTGACTCCACTCCCCACACTATAATCCACATCCCGTGACTATATATATATATATATATATATATATATATATATATATATATATATATTTATTTAAAATACATATTTTTTATTAACTTAATTCTGTTATGGTCAGAGGTTAACATTCTCACCATTGATATTTATTGATACTTGTTTTATCACTCAGCATATAGTCTATCTTGGTAAATGTTTCATGTGCATGAGAAAGAACGTGTATTCTTTAGTTGTCTTGTGTAGCAATCCATAAATGCCTGTTAGATCAAATTGGTTGATAATACTATTCAAATCTTCTGTACTTTTACAAATTTGTAGCTACTTTTTTGTCAGTTACTGAGAGAGGGATGTTAACCTCAATCTCATGAACTCTAATTGTGGATTTGTCTATTTCTCCTTTCAGTTACTGTCAATGTTTATGTCTTATATTTGAAGCAATTTTAATTATATGCACACACTTAGGACTTTTATGTTTTTCTAATGACTTAATCTTTTCATCATAATAAAATAGTTTCCCTTATCTCTGACAATACTCTTTGTCCTGAAGTCTACTTTAGTAACGTTAGCATAGCTACACCAGCTTTTTAAATCTTACATAATATGGAACATATATTTCCACCCTTTGTGTTTTTATATCTCAAGTTAGTCTTTTGTAGACACAGTTGTGTCTTACTTTTTGATCCAGTTTAATAAGTTATGCCTTTTAATTGGTGTGTATATACTATAAGTACATGACATAAATTTCATGATGTCATTACTGATCTATTTGAATATATATCTACTATCTTTTTCTTTTCTGTATTTTCCTTCTTTTTTTGTTGTTGTTGCTGCTGTTTCTCTGTTGCTCCTTTTCTGTTCTTTTTGTGTTTGTTTGTTTGTTTTTTAAGATTTTTTATTGGGAAATTGGGGGGATGGGAACAGCACTGGGGAATTGGGGGAAGGGGAACAGACAAGTTGCTGTCCCTTTGCTCTTCAGTCTAGTTGTGGAGGACATTGCTTCACTGGCCCAAGTTGGCACCATCA
>NW_017732411.1:308368-317994 GCF_001890085.2 Hipposideros armiger | reverse complement strand
ATATATATATTAACTTATAGTTGACATACAATATTATACAACATCAGCTTCAGGTGTACAGTGCAGTGGTCAAGCCTCTACCCCATCCATGAAGTGGTCTCCCTAACAAGACATCTGTCCATCTGACACCCTACAAACTATTTACAATATTATTGATTATATTCCCCATACTGTCTTTCATATCCCTGTGGCAATATTGTAGTCACCAATTTATGCTGTCTAATCCCTTCCCCTTCTCTCTCATCCTCACCCCCTCCCAACTAGCAACCATCAATTTTTCTTCTGTGTCTCTTGAGACTATTTCTGTTTACAATGCTCATTTATTCAGTTCTTTAGATTCCACATATAAGTGAGATCATATGGTATCTGTCTTTCTCCGACTGACTTATTTCACTTAGCATAATGTTCTCTAGGTCCATCCATATCGTTGCAAATGGTATGATTTCCTACTTCTTTATAGCTGAGTAATACTCCATAGTATAAATGTACCACAGTTTCTTAATCCAGTCATCTACTGATGGTCATTTTGATTGTTTCTAAGTCTTGGCTATTGTGAATAGTGCTGCAATAAACATAGGGGTACATATATTTTTTCAAATTAGCATCTTGGGTTTCTCTGGATTGATACCCAAGAATGGAATTGCTGGGTCATATGGCAGTTCCATTTCCAGTTTTTTGAGATACCTCCATACTGATTTCCATAGTGACTGCACCAGTCTGCAGTCCCACGAACAGTGCACCAGGGTTCCCTCTTCTCTACAACCTCGCCAGCACTTGTTGTTTGTTGATTTATTGATGATAGCCATTCTGACCAGAGTGAGGTGGTATCTCACTGTGGTTTTTATTTTTTCATTTCTCTAATGATTAGTGAGGTTGAATATTTTTTCATACGCCTGTTGGCCATCTGTATGTCCTCTTTAGAGAAATGTCTCTTTATATCCTCTGCCCATTTTTCAATTGGGTTGTTCTTTTTTTTTGTGTTGAGTTGAATGAGTGTTTTATAAATTTTGGCTATTAACCCCTTATCAGATATATCATTGGCAAATATTTTCTCCTATTCATTAGGCTGCCGTTTTGTTTTATTGATGGTTTCCTTTGCTGTGAAAAAAACTTTTAAGTTTGATGTACAACTGTTTTAATTTTATTTATTACCTTCCCATTCTTTGTGTCACTCTTGTTAAATACTTTATTTTGACACACATTATGAGCTCTTTAATATGTTATAGTTATTGTTGTACACAATCAATGTCTTTAAAAGAAATTAAGAGAAGAAAAATGAAGGAAAATATTTTTTATTTACCCACATATTTACTATTTCAATAATGTTTATTTATTCCCATAGATCTGAGTTTTCATTAGATGTTTTGCATTTATTTAGAGAGCTCTGGCAGAGAGTCTGTGGATAAGTTAATGATGGATAATTTAAAAACTAAGCAAATATACAAACAAAAACGTTTGTTGACTCCAGGGAACAAAAATGTTCTTCAGAGAGGAAATTCAATCAGATCATACAATATGGCTCAGCCGGGAACAATGTTTTTATACTAGCATGATAGTATAAATACTAAATATTGCCATAACCACAAATTGTGATTTTACACTCTTAATCTTTCTTACTGGGAAATCAATAGATAATGTCTGAACCAAAAAGTAAACATAATAAATAAATAAATATCCATAACAGTAATTTGGAGTTTAGAAAGAGGAAGTTAATTTCAGAGGGAAGAGTTTAGAGTTGGTAGAGTTTGCCTCTGGGAAGCAGGAGTCAAAGTAAAGTAGTGGGCTGCTCTTTCTCATACTAGGTTTAGTTTTACTGTGGACTTTTTATATTATGTTCATGTACAACTCTGATAAGAAAAACAACTGATAAGCTAATGGGAATATCCCAGTGAGAGGGAAAACATGAGTATATAAGAAACAGGCTAATGAACTGTGTAAGATTTCTGAGTACACACATCGGGATGATATTCAATAAAGTAATTGGCCTTAAGTAGTAGAAAAGATAGTTGCTCTGGTCTATTTAACAAGAGGGAAGGATAATAGGGATCAGAGCAGATGAAGGTAGGTTTATATGCTTGGTTCTAGGAAACTGAAGGGTGGTCTGATTCAATTTTCTTTACAGAGATCAGCATGAGAATAAAATGAAAGCACAATGTGTCAACTGCCTCACCCTGAGACCTCACAGTGATGAAGATGAGAGGATATTTTTAATCATTTAAATTTCCATTCATTTTATTTTTGTTGTCATGTACATTCTTATAAGCTGATACATTACTTCTTACTTTATTTTATATGTATTTTCTTATATAATTTTTCTTTTTTCTTCTACTTAGTCTGAAAAAACATTGGTAGTCCTTTGAAGATGTGTTCTTTTTCTGCTCTCTGGATAACCAAAATAAGCTTTTTTTTAATGAACATCTGAGTGCTATCATCTGAAGAAAAATTATAAATGTCCATATCATCCCTATAATTTCTGAACTCCTGCTTTGGACAGCATACTATCAAGATGTTCAAGAAACTTAAAATTAGGGCCGGCCAAGTGGCGCATTGGTTAACAGCTGGCTTGGGATGCCAGAGGGCCCCGGTTCGGATCCCACACATGAGGACCAGTGACACTGCCCTCTACAGCTAAGATGGTGAACAACAGCTCAACCTGGAGCTGGGCTGCCGTGAGTCACCAGCGACGGCAGGTGGGTTGCCATGGGCTACCGTTTGTAGCCAGCAGCCAGTGTGAGCAGCCGTCCAGAAGCCGGTGACTGATCTTCCTCGTCCGGGAAGAGCGCAATGATGGTGCCAACTTGGGCCAGTAAAGCAACATCCTCCACAACTAGACTGAAGAACAAAAGGATAGTAACTTGTCTGTTCCCCTTCCCCCAATTCCCCAATTTAAAAAATCTTAAAAAAAAGAAACTTAAAATCAAATGGGGGTATAAAATAAATTCTTCTCCTATGCATAACTTTGTCTTAAAGAGCCAGACAGATATGCTTTGAGTCTTGAGGAAGGATTTAGTATGCCTGATAATAGTACTGGAGCAAGTGTATAGACATTGTACGGACACCCAATCTAAGCCATGTGATTAGAACGCGGGTCCGCCAACCAGCTGTATTGTCCTGCTCTCTGCACACAGATATAATTAAATAACTTGGAATTGGTATCACGGTAATCAGATCCTCCACTACTTACAACCTGTGTGTGCTTGGGCAAATTACTTAAACTCTGAGTTTCTTGCCTCATTTTTTTTAAATGTTGATAACTTTATTACCTTATAGGAATTTTGTGAGGGATGGGATGACAGAGTGGACATGAATGCCACTATCACACCCAATGTACACATGGTCACATCACCTACCACCACCATCAACTGATCAATCAGTAGTTAAACTAAACACCAGCTCTCCTAAACTTAAGGAAACCTGCTTTCTAGAGGATCAAGAGTTTTCACCTTTCCATGAGGGAATTAGCAATTAGTTTAAGGTTCTGATGTGGGATGTATGAAACAAAATGGAGAACAATGAGGCTAATGTGGAAGGTTAGGAAAAGGGAGAGGTTGGAGTTGGAGACAGAAAGAAGAGTAGGGGAGCAATCGCAGTCAAAGATGCTGAAGTCCTAAGGTTTATGGCCATGAGCATGGACATAGGGGCAGACCCAATATTTTCAAACAGTGCTAATGTGGCCAATGTGTAAACATGGGCTACCATGAAACTAATAAGGCTTTAGCCTCAAAACCCCTCACTTGCACAGATGAGCTCCATCCAAGGCTCTGGGAGAGATTCTGGTAATGTGATTTTATATTCATATGTTTTCATAAAATTTGCAAAATAAAATGTTTTGACTGCCATGAGTTACAACTTGCCTGTTTCCACTTCATCTCTCTGTCACTCTTCCCATCATATTAGGGGAGTATTGGAGTGCCTAAAGGCATTTTGAGGCTCCAACCAAAGAAAGATGTGTTGGAAATACATTTAATTTGGGTTTTGTAGGATCTTTGTATGTGGGTCACAAAT
Organism: Hipposideros armiger; assembly: GCF_001890085.2. NCBI lineage: Eukaryota > Metazoa > Chordata > Mammalia > Chiroptera > Hipposideridae > Hipposideros > Hipposideros armiger. The sequence goes on along the minus strand of NW_017732411.1, from coordinate 313,989 downwards.
ATTCATGTACAACTAAATTATTGCTACCTGTTCTGGTATAGGAATGGTTTCTAGAAATAATCCTACTGCCCACCATGCCAACTTTCTGAAAACATGTAAAAAAGGGCCAGATTTTGTATTGTGATATAAACATGCCCCACTATACCTGGCATTGAAGTATTAGGTAATAAGAAACAATGTTTGAAATGTATAGAGCCAGATGGCCTGTGGAAAAGTCTTCCAACCCTCAGACACATGCAGTTTTAAGAGGTGAATTCAGTTCTCAATACCTATAAAAAATGGAATTTTTATTCTGTAAGCAAATACTCAATAATGCTCCATATATAATTATCAATGCACAATCGTTTTTCTTTTTCTTTTTTTTTAGTTTTTTTGGGGGGGAATCGGGGAAGGGGAACAGACAAGTTGCTGTCCTTTTGTTCTTCAGTCTAGTTGTGGAGGACGTCGCTTCACTGGCCCATGTTGGTATTATCATTGCGCTCTTCCTGGGTGAGGCAGATCAGTGGCCCTCCACTGGACGGCTGCTCACGGCGGCTCTTGGCAGCTCACACTGGCTGCCAGCCACTCGCGGTAGCTTATGGCAGCCCACTGCAGCCTACACTGTCGCCGGCAACTCACAGCAGCCCAGCTCTGGGTCGAGCTTTTGTTCACCACCTCAGCTGTAGAGGTCGCAGTGTCACTGGTCCTCAAGTGGGACCCGAACCAGGGCCCCGCTGCTCAGAGCTGGCGTCCCAAGCCAACTCTTAACCAATGCGCCACTCGGCTGGCCCACAATCGTTTTTCTTTCGTGATAGAATTTCTCTGAAGTTTATCAAAATTTCTATGTATGTAGGGCCCAAGACCCTTGGCAGTATTACAGATGTGGTGGAACTGAGTGTGAAGTCATATTTTATGCATCCCAACATACCTCATCTCATTACTAATAACAAGTTGTGAAGCTAAATGTTTTTTTTTTTAATTAGTACTATAACACAAATTTCATCAGCCATATTCAGGCTGAATTATGCATTTGTTATTTCTAGAGATAACACATTACAAAACTGTCAATACGAAGAAACTTTCAAAGGTTATAAAAATTATAGAAAAAAAAAGTTGAGTGTGTGTCTGGCAATTCATAAAAACATTGTGTTTATATGGATCTTATGATGTCTATATTTAACAGCTTTTATAAGTTTGTAATTTATTGTAATTTCTCATTCAAAATAAATATTCACTTTTCTAACACATTTTGTAGTAATAATAATTTAGTTCTCTTTTTTTTTCCCTAAAAAGGCCCCCTTCCAATTGTATAAACTGCAAACTTCACAAAACCTGACATCACCCAGACAGTGAGATAATGCAGGATAAAACAGTTTTTTTCAGAAAGGGACATTTTAGTGGCCTTTTGAGCATTTTGAGCCTTGCCTCTGTTCGGGGGCCGCTCCAAACTCTTGGGAGTGTACTTTCTCTTCTAATGGCCCTTGCGCCATTCTCTACTGCTTGGGCCCACTTCTGCTTCTTTGAAATGTATTTTTTTCTCCTAATCTCCTTTTCTGCAACTTTCAAACAAACAAACAAACAAACAAAAAGGGATATTAGTTCATTCCTAATGCTGGTAAGAGCTTGTGGTTAATCACTGAACTTGAATGAATCATTCCACAGATGGGGCTACACTTAGAAATTGACTTATTTTCTTTTAGTACCTAGCTATGGACTTTTAATTCTCCATAATGGATCAGCTCCTTCCTAGAGCAGATGTTGGCCAAAGCCTTTGGGTATCCTTGTGCCTAATGACTTTCTCTTTCAAATTAGCATGAGGCCTCTCAATCCTTTTTGTTTCCTCCCAGCACAATGGGGCAGCCAGGACACAGGACCCTGAGATACCAAAAGAAATGTTTGTGATTTTTCTGATATTACTCTAAGTAAAAAGTTTATCTTAATTTTTTTCTTCCTTTTTCTTTTATGAAGGGTAAATCTAGAAAATCTTTGTCTTACAAATTAGAAGTTGGGCTTGAATTGTTTCTGAGATTGTGCAGTGATTTCACATGAAATATTGATATTGTGGATATTCACAATGTAATATTTCTAATGCAAACTGCCATTCAACTCATTCTGTGTTACTAGCCTTCAAGAATTTCTGTAAACATCTACAGATTTTTGTCATTAATTGAAGATTGAAAATTGAAAGTTAGGAGCAAACTGCATTTTCACTGTGATCTTTTTATTCTCGTAGAATTATAAAGAACAAGCCAGCCCAACACATTGATTTACAATAGGATTAGTTCTCATTTAAGGTACTGTTGTTATCCTGTATCGTGTAGTTTCCTGTGATCTCCTACACTCAAAAGGATCGCAGATCAATTTCTGACTTCCTAAGGGCAAATCCCTTGGCATTTCCCTGAGAGAAAAAAGACTTTTAATACCATAAATAGTAAAGAAAAAGTAGGTGGACAAGACCAGATCAACTTAAGAAAGATCTAATTTTTTTAAATTTGACTTTCATCTTTATGAAAGCTAAAACAATCAGTCTTTTTAATAAGGAGACTCATGCTCTGGTTCTTCAACTCTCAAAAAGGTATGTTAAACCAACTTCCTGAGATAGAAGCCATGGGGATGAAAAGCTAGCAGAGCAAACAGATGAAACTGCAGCATCTTGTTAATCTGTAAATTAAATGTTCCTCACGCGGTCTATATTCCTTCTGCCTGGATCAGACATGTTTGTTTGCATTTTCCCATCAGGCAGTGTTTCATTCCTCCCCTTCCTCTCTAAAATGTGTCTTTATTTTCAGATTTGTAGGAAGGCCTTTAAGTGATGCCTGAATTTATTCCTTGTGTAGCTCTTGGTTGTGATAAAATGCATCTCTGCATCTCATCTACATTTAAGTTTAGTGATTTCCTATCTTTCTGGTCAAAGTCTGTACTCATTAAGTTTGTTTTGTGAAAAGGATGCTGAGACCCTCTTCCTAAAGCTGTCTCAGGTTAAGTGACCTTCTATGTAGACTCTTCAGGCTTATGTATTTTTAGCTGATTTTCCCCTACTCTTTTTCTTTTCATTTCTCAATCATTTTCTTCTTCTCCCTGATTCCTTCCCTTTGATTTCATTGTCATTCAAGAAAGACTAAGAGAATGAGAAATGACTCACTGGTTCTGCCTACTGGGACCTGAGAGGGACTCAGACCACCTTGACAAGGTGACGCCCGATGACATCAGGCAACTTCTGCCTAGAGACCATATAGATCTGATACTGGGTTACAACCTATGGTAAAATCAGAACATCATAATAAGGAAAGGAGACATTATGAGCCACCGATACAAGTAATTGTGGACTTAGAGAAGGAAGTATTTTTCAAAATTGTGAAATGGAGATTTATCTCTCTGTTTCTGGGAGACATACCATTGCAAATCTGCCTTAAGATGCCTTTTTGAGAAAATATTCATTCATGGTACAGAAAACCTTGACAAATATTGGATTAGATCATATGAGGTCAGACAATTGTGAACTTATCCTAGAAAAAGTGCTACATACTTCATTGCTGAATATCACTACAGTCACCTTTGAACCACTCCCCTTGGGAAGCTATGCACCAATACTAGCATCTAGTCCACCCTGCAAAGCAATTTTGGAACTCTTTTTCTGGAATGGCCATCAGAGCTGTCATCTTATTACCCTTGATGTCCTGCATGTCATCAAAACATCTTCCTTTCTGGGCCGGCCTAGTGGCGCGTTGGTTAAGAACTAGCTTGGGATGCCAGAGGGCCCCGGTTCGGATCCCACATATGAGGGCCAGTGACACTGCCCTCCACAGCTAAGATGCTGAACAACAGCTCAACCTGGGAGCTGGGCTGCTGTGTGTCGCCGGCGACGGTGTGGGCTGCAGCCCCTGTGGCAGTGGGTTGCCACGGGCTACCGTGTGTAGCCAGCAGCCAGCGTGAGCGGCCAGCAGCCAGCGTGAGCGGCCAGCAGCCAGCGTGAGCGGCCAGCAGCCGCTGTGAGCAGCCGTGCAGCCAGCGTGAGCGGCCGTGCAGCCAGCGTGAGCGGCCAGCAGCCGCTGTGAGCGGCCGTCCAGAAGCCGGCGACTGATCTGCCTCACCCGGGAAGAGTGCAATGATGGTGCCAGCTTGGGCCAGTGAAGCAACGTCCTCCACAACTAGACTGAAGAACAAAAGGACAACAACTTGTCTGTTCCCCTTACCCCGATTCTCCAATAAAATCTTAAAAAAAAAAATAAACAAAAAAACAAAAAAACATCTTTCTTTCAATGTTTCCTTTGTCTTCGGGTAAAGAAAGAAGTCATTGGGGGCCAGATCAGGTGAGTAGGGAGGGTGTTTCAATACAGTTATTTGTTTACTGGCTAAAATCTCCCTCACAGACAGTGCCGTTTGAGTTGGTGTATTGTCGTGATGCAGGAGCCATGAATTGGTGAAAAGTTCAGGTCGTCTAACTTTTTCACACAGCCTTTTTAGAACTTCCAAATATTAAACTTAATTAACTGTTTATCCAGTTGGTGCAAATTCATAATGCATAATTCCTCTGATATCTATAAAGGTTAGCAACATCATTGCAACAAGTTCACTAACTTAATTGTCAAGCCTCATATGTTTCTCCAGCCCCCTGAATCTGAAGTCCAACCTGCATTTTTATTTTATGTGTAATCTACATTTCTCACCTTGTCCCCAGGGTTCTCCTTAGTAGTTTAGCTGCTGCGTCTTCCTGTCTTTACTGCCACTATGAGGGAGATATCTTTAGAGGTCCAGGTGGCAACAAATAATTTTGTGTTTATCTTGACTCTGACTGCAGTGCACTGAGCAGCTGTATAGGTAGCTATCCAGTACAGTTGTCTCCCCTTATCCATGGTTTTGATTTCCATGGTTTCAGTTACTTGCAGTCAACCATGGTCCAGAAATATTAAGTGGAAAATTCCAGAAAAAAAAATTCATGTCTTAAATTGTGCACCGTTCTGAGTAGTGTGATGAAATCTTGTGCAGTCCCACTCCATCCTGCTCAGGGTGAGAATCATCCCTTTGTACAGCGTCTCCACACTGCACACACTCCCCACCTATTAGTCACTTAGTAGCCATCTAGGTTATCAGATCAACTGTCATGGTATCACAGTGCTTGTGTTCAAGTCACCCTTGCTTTGCTTAATATCCCTAAAATACAAAAGTAGTGATTGTGGTAATTCAGATATTCCGAAGGTAGAACTTCACAACATAATAAGGAAAAAAAAAATTGTATGCTGAGGTTGCTAAGATCTGCAGTAAAAATGACTTCTGTCTATGAAATTGCCTAATTTATAAATTAAATTTTAGTATGGGTATGTACATATAGGAGAATATTTAATATATGGGTTTCATACTACCTGTGGGTTCAGGCATCCACTGGGGGTCTTGGAACAAATTCCCTGTGAATAGGTGAGACTACTGTACTTCTTATGAACTCAAGGCTTAATTTATTGGAGTATATCCCACTACTATTTAGTTCTTCCATTTTTCCTAGATAAGGGGATCACCAGTCTTACCGACTACAATTATTTTTTTACTATACCTTTTACAACTAAAAATACTACATAAAAAAATTTAAAGTGTAAACAAAAGTTAAAAAGACAAAGGCTAAAGAAAACATGACACCTATTGGGCCAGCC